>NC_041224.1:61897307-61903008 GCF_002837175.3 Physeter macrocephalus | reverse complement strand
ATAACTAGTAAGAACCTGCTGTATAAAAATATAAATAAAATAAAATTCAAAAAAAAGACACTATAGAGAAATCAAAACGGAATTCTAAAAAAATGTTCATGTAACTCATAGAAAGTATGAAAAAGAAAACAAAGAGATAAAAAAGCAGAGAAAAGAAACAGAAAATAAAAAACAAAATTAAACCTTGAAATATAAATAATTAAATTAAATATAAATGGTCTAAATATACCAATTGAAGGACAGAGATTGGCAGAGTGAATTAAAAAGCATGACCCAACCAAATGCTACCACAGCACACTCACTTCAAATGCAACATAGGCAGGATGAAATAAAAGAAAGGAAAGATACATTATGCAAATATTAATCAAAAGAAAGCAGGAGTGGCTATATTAATAATCAGCCAAAGTAGACTTCAGAGCAAAAAAAAAAATTACCAGAGACAAGAGAAGGACATTATAAAACCAAGAAGACATAGAAATCCTAAATGCTAATTCACCAAAAAACAGTGATGCAAAATACATGAAGCAAAAGCCAATAGAACTAAAAGGAGAAATAATCAAATCCACAATTATAATTAAAGACTTAAATATCCCTCTCTCAATAATTTATATACAACTATACAGAAAACAAGCAAGAATATAAAACAACTCAACATCATCAACCAACAGGTTCTCATCAACATTTATAGAACACTCCACTCAACAACAGCAGACTACACATTATTTTCAAGTGCCCAAAGAACATATACCAAGATAGACTATATCCTGGGCTATAAAATAAACCTCAAATTTAAAACAATTGAGACCATACAGAGTGTGTTCTCCAACAACAATGAAACCAAGCTAGAAATCAGTAACAGAAAAATAACAGGAAAATCTCCAAACATCTAGAAACTAAGGAAGCCACTTTTAAATAACCCATAGGTCAAAGAGGAAGTCTCAAGGGGGATTTTAAAATACATGGAGGGCTTCCCTGGTGGTGCAGTGGTTGAGAGTCCGCCTGCCAATGCAGGGGACACGGGTTTGTGCCCTGGTCTGGGAAGATCCCACATGCCGCGGAGCGGCTAGGCCTGTGAGCCATGGCCGTTGAGCCTGCACTCTGCAACGGGAGAGGCCACAACAGTGAGAGGCCCTCGTACCACAAAAAAAATAAAAAATAAAAATAAAATAAAATAAAATAAAATACATGGAACTCAATGAAAATGAAAATATAACAAATCAAAATTTGTGGGACACAGCTAAAGTCATGCCGAAAGGAAAATCTGTAGCACTAAGTGCTTACATTAGAAAAGAGGAAAAGTTTCAAACCAATAATCTAAGCTCCCACCTCAAGACCCAAAAAAAAGAAGAGTAAAATAAACCCAAAGCAAGCAGAATGAAGGAAATAATAAATATAAGAGTAAATTTGATGAAATTGACAACAGAAAAACAATTGAGAAAACAAATGAAACAAAGAGCTGGTTCTTTGAAAAAATCAATAGAATTGACTAATTTCTAGGAAAACTCATAAAGAAAAAAAAGATAGAAAACACAAATTACCAATATCAGAAATGAAACAAGAGATATCATTACAGACCCTGCAGACATCAAAAGAATAACAGGGAATACTACAACAAATCTACATAAACAAATTTGATAATTTAGATGAAACAGACCAACTCCTTAAAAAATACAAACTACTACAATTCACCTAATATGAAATAAATCATTTGAATAGTGCTGTAATCTAAAATTATTCGAGGAAACTGAATTCACAATTTTTTTTTAATTCCCAGGAAAGAAATCTCCAGACTCAAATGGGTTCACAGGAGGATTCTACCAAATGGTTAAAGAAGAATTAACACCAATTCTACACAATCTCTTCCAGAAAGAGGAAGACCCAACAGAGTAAAATTGTCAATTCTTCCAAACTAGTATATAGGTTTAACACAATTCCTATCAAAATCTCAGAAAGACTTTTTGTAGACAAGATTATTCTAAAATTTATATGAAAAGGCAAAGAACTAAAATAGCTAAAACAGTTTTGAAAAAGAATAAAGTGGGAGGAATCTATCTACCAGATTTCAGACTTATATAGCCACCGTAATCAAGGCTGTATAGTAAGGGCAGAAGGATAGACATATGTATCAATAGAACAGAACAGAGAGCCCAGAAATAGACCCACACAAATATGCCCAACTGATTTTGACAAAGGTGCAAAAGCAATTCGATGGAATAAACATAGCTTTTTCTACAAATGGTGCTGGAGCAATTGGACATCCATAGGCTTGCTGGGTCAGCTTCCAGACTCACCTGTGTCTTTAGAAAATCTAGATAATGGGTGAAACAAACAGAACGTGATAAGAAGCCCAAGTGTATAAATTGCTCTACAAAATTAAAGGGATTGAGGGAAGGAGAGGAGAAAGGAGAGAAACAGAATGCCTGGGTATTGGAAAGAGTGTTGGTGGAACCCTGAGGAGCAGGCGTGTTTAGATGGGGAGAGGCCATGGAGCAGCTCCAAGACTGAGAAGATCGGAGGAGAGGCCATGGGATTTTAAGAAGGGTCATCATGTGGATCTACTTCAACACCCTGTGAGAGATGCAACCTAGATTGGAATTGCTTTTATTTTTGTTTTCTGGAATATTTTCTTTGAATGTAATGTCGTGGTGAGACTGGGCACCGTGGGGCTCCACTTAATATTAGAGTTACACATTCTTCACGTCTCCTCGTCCCTAAAGCTCTGTGCTGCAGCCGAGCCAAGGAGCCATAGACAACATGGGCAACATGCCTCCGGGCTTGACCTAGACCCTCAGAACCATCTACCTGCAAATCATGCTCCCATTCAGCTCTTTACAGTCCCATAAGGTGGCACACATTTTAGGGACTGAAAAGTAAGATGACAAAAGGGTGCTTTAGGAAGGCCAGTTGGATAGTGATGTGCCAACTAGAGAGATCTACCACTGGGTACAAGTTGTCACCCTGGCACAGTGTCTGGTGCAGAGTATAATTCCCGGAAATATTTGACTGATGGCTGGTTCAATCAATCACATTACTGATGTGGACTAGAATTAAAGCAACAAAAACAGAAAAGAATTGACAGAACTGAACGTGGGGCCCTTGGAGAGAATGATGAGATAAGATGACCATGAGATTTGGGGCACTGGAGACTGGCGAGAACTTTCATTGCAATAAGGAAGCCAGAAGGGAGACCAGGGTGGAAAGGTGACCACAGTTTGGGGTCTTCCAAGCTTGTGGTATTGTTGGGTTGTCTGAGTAAAGCAGTCCAGTGGGCAGGTAGACAAGGGGTGCTGGGGTCCAAGAGGCAGCTTTGGGAATCTTCCCCACCAAGGTGACCTCTGGAGCAAAGGAGACAGAAAGCAAAAGTTCCTGCCAGGCCACGGAGCCCCCTTTGCTCTCTGTAAAGGGAGAAAGAGAAGTTTCTAGTCCTGGACCCATGTCCTTCCATCAACCACACCTCCTCCCACAGCCCCTCCATCCCCCAGAGGAACAAGGCCCCACCAAGATCAGATAAAGAGGTTCCCCATGATGTCTGGGCTCAATGCCAAAGCTGGCACGCCTAGGTTGCTTTCTGACTCTCTCCTGCTTCTTTTCCTCTTCATCTCTCTCTATCTCTCCATCTCTCTGTTTCTGCCTCCCTCTCTTATGCTCTCTCTCTATGCTCACACAAACTCACAAGAACATATGAATTTTTAAGAGACCAAGAACTCAGGGAGACTCATGGAAAGGGCTCTAGCCGACTGGCATCAGTGGGCCTCCTTAGCCACCTTCAGTGGGTGATATATTACAGAAATACATTAAGGAGCTGTCCCGCTGACAGCAAGCTAAGGTACAATGTCAAGGTACCAGCCCTGGGATGATGAACGTCCCCCATAGATCAGGACACCATCACCCTGATTACACTCCAGCACTGTGTCAGTGTGCTGCGGGGGCGTGATGGACGGTGGGGATCCATCATCAGCTGATGGCCCATTCCCAGCACAACACTCATATCCAGGAGATGATTTAGGGGCAGAGCTGGAACCCCTCCCAAGATGCACACACAGCAAAAGTGAACTTTTTCCTTTCTACTAAAGGGAGAAGTTTGAGGAGAGAAACACTTGTAGAGTATAGCTTCAAGGTCAAGGGCTTGGGATTCAGATAGTCCTGGGCTTAAATTCTAGCTCCTCTATTTAAAAGCTACATGACATGGGGGCAAAATTTCCTCTCTCTCTGAGATCATTGCCTTGTATGTAAAATGGGGATAATAATACTAGCCTCCCAGGTTTAAAGTGAGGCTCAAATGAAATAATGCAGGTTAAAACATACAGCACAGAGCCAGACTCAGGGTCCTGGGACAACCACCCTGACCTGTTCAATGTGCACACAGCAGGAGTTGCAAGCCCCAGCCTCCAGCTGTTAGTGGAGGCCCAGGAGGCTGCAGCCTCCTGCACGCTCTCTTCAATTGCACCACTTCAACCTTTACCTTCCCTCTTCCTTCTCTGATGGCTCCAAGGCCCGTGGGAGAGGTCCTGAGGACACCCATCTCAAGTCAGCCACCTAGCCTTCTTTCAGGGTTGCCCATCAATCCATCTCCCCATCCATTCTTCATTCAGTTGCTAGGTATTGAGTACCCACTAGGTGCCAGACCCTGTTCTAGGCACTGAGAACACAGAAGTGAATGAAACAGAAGAAAACTCCTGTCGTCATGTGGCAACATAATTACTGAGTCTTTGATCAATCGATACATCTGTCTGTAGGCAGTAGCCCACATGAACTATGACATGACTGTGACTTTTAACTGTGAGGTTCAAAGAGAATTGCATCATGACAGCTCTCAACGGGACCATAGTCATGCCCTCATCAGATCCCAACAGGCTGAAGTCCAGGGGTGGATGGTGAGTTGCCTAAGGTCATGCAAGGAGCATGAGGTTAAGTCAGGGCTAGAACTCAACACAGTCCCAGAACTTAAAGTTTACCTGTGGATCTTAACGAACACCAGTCCAATTCCTCCTCTTATAGGTAAAGGAGCCACCTGGTTTCTGCCCTTAGGAAAATCCAGCCACCCTGGAGAGAGGTGATACAGGTGCATGAAAAATTAGAACTTATATCATGTTCTCATAGGCTGTCTCATTTATCCTCACACAGCCCTGAGAGTCAAGTATCATGATCCAATTTTACAGGTGAGAGGACTGAGGGCAAGAAGTTAAGTAACAGGCCATGTTAATTCCGCCTCTCCTCCACCCTACACACAGAAGAATAGCAAACTGAGATTCACTATACATACATGTGCACACCCTCACACACACACTTTTGATTATTTTTTAATTTTTAACATTTCATTGTAAGCATATTCCCACGTTGTTAAATATACCCTAATATATGCTTTTAAAAGCATATTCTACAACATAAATATACCCTATTTTATTAATGTTTTCTTGTCATATACCTCAATGATTTCCAATATTTAGGTTTGATAAATAATGTTGTGAAGAACATTCTGACTCTATCACCAGTGTTTTCTCAGGGTATATGCCTAGTAGTGGATTGCTGGATCATATGGTAGTTCTATTTTTAGTTTTTTGAGGAACCTCCATACTGTTCTCCATAGTGGCTGTATCCATTTACATTCCCACCAACAGGGTAGGAGGGTTCCATTTTCTCCACACCCTCTCCAGCATTTATTGTTTGTAGATTTTTTTTTTTTTTTTTTTTTTTTTTGTGG
>NC_041224.1:61894966-61896792 GCF_002837175.3 Physeter macrocephalus | reverse complement strand
TGTAGTTTTGATTTGCATTACTCTAATGATTAGTGATGTTGAGCATCCTTTCATATGTTTGTTGGCAATCTATATCTTCTTTGGAGAAATGTCTATTTAGGTCTTCTGCCTAAATTGGGTTCTTTGTGGTTTTTTTGACATTGAGCTGCACGAGCTGCTTGCATATTTTGGAGATTAATCCTTTGTCAGTTGCTTTGTTTGCAAATATTTTCTCCCATTCTGTGGGTTGTCTTTTCAACTTGTTTATGGTTTCCTTTGCTGTGCAAAAGCTTTTAAGTTTCATTACGTCCCATGTGCTTATTTTTGTTTTTATTTCCATTTCTCTAGGAGGTGGGTCAAAAAGGATCTTGCTGTGATTTATGTCATAGAGTGTTCTGCCTATGTTTTCCTCTAAGAGTTTTATACTGTCTGGCCTTACATTTAGGTCTTTAATCTACTTTGAGTTTATTTTTGTGTATGGCGTTAAGGAATGTTCTAATTTCATTCTTTTACATGTAGCTGTCCACTTTTCCCAGCACCACTTATTGAAGAGGCTGTCTTTTCTCCATTGTATATTCTTGCCTCCTTTATCAAAGATAAGGTGACCATATGTGTGTGGGCTTATCTCTGGGCTTTCTATCCTGTTCCATTGATCTATATTTCTGTTTTTGTGCCAGTACCATACTGTCTTGATTACTGTAACTTTGTAGTATAGTCTGAAGTCAGGGAGCCTGATTCCTCCAGCTCCGTTCCTCCTTCTCAAGATCGCCCTGGCCATTCGGGGTCCATTGTGTTTCCATACAAATTGTGAAATTATTTGTTCTAGTTCTGTGAAAAATGCCATTGGCAGTCTGATAGGGATTGCGTTGAATCTGCAGACTGCCCTGGGCAGTACAGTCATTTTCATAATGTTGATTCTTCCAGTCCAAGAACATGGTATATCTCTCCATCTGTTTGTATCATCTTTAATTTCTTTCATCAGTGTCCTACAGTTCTCTGCATACAGGTCCCTTGTGTCCTTAGGCAGGTCCACTCCCAGGCTTTCCATTCCCTTTGCTGCAATGGCAAATAGGAGTGCCTCCTTAATTTCCCTTTCAGATCTTTCGTCATTAGTGTATAGGAATGCAAGAGATTTCTGTGCATTAATTTTGTATACTGCTACTTTACCAAATTCATTGATTGGCTCTAGTAGTTTTCTGGTAGCATCTTTAGGATTCTCTATATATAGTATCCTGTCACCTGCAAACAGTGATGTTTTACTTCTTCTTTTCTGATTTGGATTCCTTTTATTTCTTTTTCTTCTCTAATTGTTGTGGCTAAAACTTCCAAAGCTATGTTGAATAATAGTGGTGAGAGTGGGCAACCTTGTCTTGTTCCTGAAGTGGAAATGGTTTCGGTTTTTCACCAATGAGAACAATGTTGGCTGTGGTTTTGTCATATATGGCCTTTATTATGTTGAGGTAAGTTCCCTCTTTGCCTACTTTCTGGAGAGTTTTTATCATAAACAGGTGTTGAATTTTGTCAAAAGCTTTTTCTGCATCTATTGAGATGATCATATAGTTTTATCCTTCACTTTGTTAATATGGTGTATCGCATTGATTAATTTGCAAATATTAAAGAACTCTTGCATCTCTGAGATAAATCCCACTTGATCATGGTCTATCATCCTTTTAATGTGTTGTTGGATTCTGTTTGCTAGTATTTTGTTGAGGATTTTTGCATCTATATTCATGAGTGATATTGGTCTGTAATTTTCTTTTTTTGTAGTATCTTTGTCTGGTTTTACTATCAGGGTGATGGTGGCCTCATAGAATGAGTTTGAGAGTGTTCCTTCCTCTGCAATTTTT
>NC_041224.1:61894283-61894770 GCF_002837175.3 Physeter macrocephalus | reverse complement strand
TGATAGAATTCACCTGTGAAGCCATCTGGTCCTGGGCTTTTGCTTGTTGGAAGATTTTTAATCACAGTTTCAATTTCAGTGCTTGTGATTGGTCTGTTTATATTTTCTATTTCTTCCTGGTTCAGTCTCATATAGTTGCTTGTAGCAATCTCTCATGATCCTTTGTATTTCTGCAGTGTCAGTTGTTACTTCTCCTTTTTCATTTCTAATTCTGTTGATTTGAGTATTCTCCCTTTTTTTTCTTGATGAGCCTGGCTAATAGTTTATCAATTTTGTTTATCTTCTCAAAGAACCAGCTTTTAGTTTTATTGATCTTTGCTGTCGTTCCTTTATTTCTTTTTCATTTATTTCTGATCAGTTCTCCATCGAATCTGAATGAGATCCTTGCTGGGTAGAGTCATCTTTGTTGTAGGTTTTTCCCTTTCATCACTTTAAATATGTCCTGCCACTCCCTTCTGGCTTGCAGAGTTTCTTCTGAAAGATCAGC
>NC_041224.1:61772122-61893335 GCF_002837175.3 Physeter macrocephalus | reverse complement strand
CTGGTGGGTTTTTACCTTGCTCCTTCATCTGCTGTGTGTTTCTCTGTCTTCTCATTTTGCTTAACTTACTGTGTTTGGGGTTTCCTTTTCGCAGGCTGCAGGTTCGTAGTTCCCATTGTTTTTGGTGTCTGCCCCTAGTGGGTAAGGTTGGTTCAGTGGGTTGTGTAGGCTTCCTGGTGGAGGGGACTGGTGCCTGTGTTCTAGTGGATGAGGCTGGATCTTGCCTTTCTGGTGGGCAGGACCACGTCCGGTGGTGTGTTTTGGGGTGTCTGTGAACTTATTATGATTTTAGACAGCCTCTCTGCTAATAGGTGGGGTTTTGTTCCTGTCTTGCTGGTTGTTTGGCATGGGGTGTTCAGCACTGGAGCTTGCTGGTCGTTGAGTGGAGCTGGGTGTTAGCATTGAAATGGAGATCTCTGGGAGAGCTCTCGCTGATTGATATTACATGGGGGCCAGGAGGTCTCTGGTGGTCCAATGTCCTGAACTCGGCTCTCCCACCTCAGAGGCTCAGGCCTGACAGCCAGCCAGAGCACCAAGACCCTGTCAGCCACACGGCTCTTAGCCACCTATATGCTTAGGAAGGTCGGAGAGCCATCTGTGACACAGCACTTTGCAAGGTCAAGATGCTTTCCTATAGGCAATGAAACTGCCTTTAAACAAACAACCAGTACATTGTATCATTACCCCCAGTAGCCAGATAACTCAGGAACTTGCTTCCAATCCCAGCAACTTTGGACCAGTGAGCTTGGTGGATTGATCACCAGTGTTTTCTTATGATGGATTCCTAGAAATAGAACTGTTGAGTCAAAAAACATTAAGACTTGAAATTCAACAGATTGTGACAATTTATGTTCCAGTTTCATCACACGGTCACAATATTTATTTCATCGTCATCATCATCATTGTCATCATCATCATCAATCTTAACAACTGAACAGGTGAAATGGAATCTTGTTTTATTTTGCATTTCTTTGCCTAACAGTAAAATTAAACATTTTTTCATATGTTAGCCATTTGTATGTCTTATTTTGCAAATATTTTTGCCAATTTTTCTACTGAAATCTTAGACTTTTTTTTTTTTTTTGGCTTTGTAAGAGCTCTTTATATGCTAAGGCTGTTAACCTTTTGCCATATCTGTTAGTAATATTTTTCTCAATTTGTCATTTATGTTTTAATTTTTTCATCTTTTAAAATATATTTTTGTAAGTTTTGCATAGACAATTTCCTTTGTGATTTCTTCAATTCCTTTTAAGCTTAGATAGGTGTTTCCCACTCTATGATAGTTTAAGTATTCACTTATGTTTTCTTCTATTGTTGTGGGGTTCCTTGTGTTTAATGCTATAATTTATCTGAAATTTACTTGAGAAAAAAAGAGGGAAGAGATATGGGAACATATGTATATGTATAACTGATTCACTTTGTTGTAAAGGAGAAACTAACACACTATTGTAAAACAGTTATACTCCAATAAAGATGTTAAAAATAAATAAATAAATAAATAAATAAGAAAAAAGAAAAAAAAAAAAAAAAGTAAGGACATAAAATGATTGTCTCCCAAGCAGTCAACCCTTTCCCATTGATTTGCAATGATTCTTTTTATCTCATGTGGCTTTTATATCCACAGTAAGGTTGGTTTTACAGTGATCAGTTATGTGCCATTGATACTGGCTTGTTCTGGAGCCAGTGCCTTGCTATACAATCGCTGCAGCTTTTAAATACATTTGAATATTGTTAAACAAATCATGTTTTCTGCTCTTTCAAATATTTCTTAGCTATTTTTAGCTTGTTATTCTTTCAGGTTCATTACCAAATTACCGAGTTTCCACTGAGATTTTGATTCTGATTTTGCTAGATCTCCATCTTAATTCAGGAAAAATGCATGTCTCTTCTTCGTTCCTTTTTCCCAACCAGAAACATATTACAACTCTCCACTTATTCAAATCTTCTCTTACACAAAACTAATCAAGTTTTGTGGCTTCCTGCATGAAAATCCCACAGAATTCTCTCTGAGAATCATTCAGAGGCAGATGATGTTTTTGATTGCTTTTATCTTCAAACTGGTTATTGTGGGTATATAAGAAGTTGATTGATTTTTGTATATTTTAGCTTGCATATATTTTACCTTGCAGGGAGGAGAATATATTCACTAGCAATGTTCCCAGTGATTATTCACAAGAAAATTAGTGAGAGCAAAAGAAGGGCTCTGCTCCCCGGGGTTCAGCCCTCCCCTTTCTGTGGGTGTGGGGGCAACCAGAGGCACAGGATGCCCACTCCTCCAGCCAACTTCAAGTCTCAGACACAGGGCAGTGGGGTCCACCGGTGAAAGACAAAGTGTAGGTGGGAGAGGAGACCACAGTGATGAAAGCACCACTTGAATGGAGAAGTGCCAGGGGACGAGCTGCCACCATGAAAGTGTAGCTTTAGGAAGAGGAAAGAATGTCTAGAGAGAATTTCTGCAAAACTTTCTATGTATTTGGATGTGTAAATCCTCTGGGCATAGCTAGCCCTTCTAAGAAATCCTGCAGTAAAAATCCACATGATTCTTCAAGGTTCCTACAGTCAAACTTAGGTTTCCTTTGAGTATAACTGTGTTCTGAGACTAAGCCACATGGGACCCTGAGATTATTAGGGTTACCAGTGGCCACTTTAGCAAGTTCTATTATAAACTCTAAGAGTTTCTCTATTGGTTCTCCTTGTTTTCTAGGTATATGATTATATACCCTAAAATCCATAATAATTTTCTCTTATTTTCAGTAGTTAAGATGCTTTTTTTCCTGTACTTTATGAAATTTTGCCTTGGCTAAAAGTTCCAGGGAAATGTTTTAAAAGATACTGTTGACAGAGGATGTCTTTGTCTTATTCCTATCTTAAGATAGGTTTTCTTTATCAGATTAGGGAACGATCTTCTCTCCCAAGTGTTCTGAGTTGTATATGGGTTGGGTTTTCTCCCCTGAGAATGGGTGTTTTCATGGTCATTTCAGTGGGAAGGGAGGGAGAGGTATAATTCCAATAACTCCTGCAGCACCAGCTATACCTCTACTAGTAACAGAGGAAGCATGGGATGGTTCTGATCACAGGGAGACCATGCTCATGGCAACATACAGTGGACCAGAGGACGAGGACCCCAGATGGCTGCTCCTTTGTCTCTCTGCAAAAGCAGAAACAGCCATCTGGAAAGGCAATTGATTTTGTGATTAACCCCGAGGAGTTTGTCCTTCCGTGGCATTTTGGTTCTGAGGGATCCAGATATGTATCCCAAGTATTTGGGGCAAGAGATAGCCAGAGCTCTCTGGAGGATGAAGCACATGCCAGTGGCTTTTTCAACTCTTCTTGTTCCTCTGTTTTCTCTCCTTTTCTCATTCTCCTTTTTTCTCTTCTCTCTTTTCCTTTCTTTCCCCTCTCCCTCTCCTTTGTTTCCTCCCCCCATCTCCTCTCTCCTCCTTTCCCCTCTTTTCCTTTTTTCTTCTCTCCCCCTTCCAGCCTTCCTGTAACTGTATCACTTCTCTGCCCATTGCCTTGTCTTCCCTGTATTTCAACATCTTAACTTCTCCCTATATAATCTGTTCCCTTCCCTCCCTTCTCCCCTCTTTTTCTCTCTACCTTTTTCCTTTTTGACTCACATTTTTTACTTTCTTTCTCTTTCCTACAAAAAAAAAACAAAGCAAAACAAAACAAAACACACAGACACACACACACACACACACACACACACACAAACCACACAAATAAAATAGAGAGAGAAAGAAAACAAAAAACAAAGCAAAACAAAACAAAACACACAGACACACACACACACACACACACACACACACACACAAACCACACAAATAAAATAGAGAGAGAAAGAAAACAATTTGATGATGTTTGGATTGCCAAAGCCTGAAAGAGGCAAAGGCCATTTTATTACCCAAAGAGCAGCACCCATGTTTCTCGTCAAAGCTGGAGGGAAAATTACCGAACTGTTACCTCCTCAAACTTCAGGTTCAACCAACACAAAGCTAAACAGTCAAGCACAGAAGGGCTGAAGGCAGGTTCTGACACAGTCTCCTGCCCATAAACCTCCCCCTCCCCACACCCACCCATGCCTGCCCGCATGCTCGCCTCTTCCCCTCACCCCCCGTCCTCCCTGCACACTTCCACTTACCTGGCCTGGACACCTCTCCAGAGCCCCATGAACATGCACAAACCTTCACTTCTTCTTCTGCCACCAACCTCGGCCTATGCTCCCCTCATCTTTTTTTTTTTTTAACATCTTTATTGGAGTATAATTGTTTTACAATGTTGTGTTAGTTTCTGCTGTATAACAAAGTGAATCAGCTATATGTATACATATATCCCCATATCCCCTCCCTCTTGCATCTCCCTCCCACCCTCCCTATCCCACCCCTCTAGGTGGACACAAAGCACTGAGCTGATCTCCCTGTACTGTGTGGCTGCTTCCCACTAGCTATCAGTTTTACATTTGGTAGTGTATGTATGTCCATGCCACTCTCTCACTTCGGCCCAGCTTACCCTTCCCCCTCCCCGTGTCCTCAAGTCCATTCTTTACGTCTGTGTCTGCTCCCTTCATCCTCATCTTTGCAAATCCTCCCCAAATTCCCAAGCTGAGTTCAAATCCTACCTCTTTCGAGAAGACTTCCCTGACCACCCCAGCTATCAGAAACTTCCTTTCTCTACACTCCTGCAGAAGCACAGGATTCCAGCGCTGCAGGAACCTAAAACTCACCTAACCTAGCATCGCCCCAACCAAAACACATCTGAGACTTCAGAAAGCTAAATGACTTATAGAAGTCAGTAGCATCGATCAGCCCTTAGTGGTAAGAACAAATGAAAACATATCCTATGTGACTGAGAAATCATATATTACATTCTTTCCCCTAGTTTCTCAAAGTATAAGCTTCTCAAAGTCAAGAATCACAACTTCGCATTCTTCTTATTCCCTAAAGTGGCCACAATGTAAATACTCAAGGACTTGAATGAATGAATGAATGGCTAAATGATGGGGTGAGCAGCTGACTAAATGGAGTGACTATGTCAACAAATGAATGATTCAGAGAGTGAGTGAATAAATGAATGACTGTAGGAACAAATCTTTAAGCTGTTGTGTTAATAACGCAGGCAGGATAAGAAACGCGGAGGAAACTTCATCAGTAATGGTCCCCTTTTCAGCGATGGAGAAATCTGAAATGAGGATGAGGACAGACTGAGTTTGGGAGGTCTTGGAGTGGAGCGCGAAGAGCACTGGATTTAGATTCCAAGGACCTGGAGTGTTCCCTACCTGCCTCCCTCCTAGTGTTGCGTGAGATCAAATGAGATCACGGATAGGAAAGCACTGGGCAAACTCTGAAGTGTTGTACATAGAAATTATTGTGCATTTTGACCCTGATTATGAGGCCAGAGGGAGTCAATGGTGGGCCAGGCCATGTCTGCGTGTGAACAGGAACCAGGCCGACATTGCTGACCGGGAGAGACCTTATCCACACAGGTGCTGCCAGTGTCATGCCTTGGCTGCTCTCCAAACCTTAGACACTTGGGACAAGAAGAGACACGCAAGATGCAAGGGCCATGGAGCACGTGGGCTGACCAGGGACTTGCTCCTGGGAAGGGCTGCAGGCAGGAAAGGCTTTTCACCCACAGTGTACCACCCACAGTGGAAATGTTGGGTGCCCACCCAGCCCTCCATTCTCGCCCACATCCCCTTTGGACTGTGGGACTTTTAGCATATGCATTTCGCTGAAGTACACACCTATAGCTTCTTATGAAGAGTGTATTGGGCAGAGGAAATGGAAAACCTGGGGCCTGATTCACACTTGCCAATACTCAGAAAGTCCCCAAAACAGCCTCCACGGTGGGGACCCACCCATCCAGCTGCCTCGTGACGGATGTCCCAATTTGCTAATGGTGGCCACACGGACAGCACAGCCATGCGAGCCCTGCAGGACAGCTCCCCTCACCGAAGCCAGGAAGGCTTATGTATTTCACCAGAGCCTTTGACCCCCAATGTCAGCTATACCAGAGGTTGTCAAGTCCTCTTGAAGTAATGGAAATCTTTCTTTGATTAGAAGGCTTTATGAAAGCCCAGTCATAAGAACAGATATAAGTGGAGCTGCCTCCAGTTGGATTGGGGGGGGAAAGCCCCGAATCCTCCCCTCCCCACCGCTAAAGCCACACACATACTTGGAGTTAAGTATGCCACCCCTTGAAGGCACCTGAGACATTGCTACAAATTTCTAGGACACTGCCAAACACAGAGCTATTTTTAAGGGTGAGTAAACTGAGACCTGAAGAGAAGATATCCCTGGGCCAAGATCAAGCAGCATATCAATGAGTGAGAAACCTGCCTCTGTCTGTCAGCCCAAGACAGGTGAAGAGGCAGTAGGGCTATGACCGTGAGAATGACCTTCTGAGTCAGGGTGAGGTGATGACGAAGCACCAGTAGGAGTCATCGGGCGGTCTGCTTGGACCACGTGGTCTGACCCCGAAGCCTGCTCCTAACTGCAATGCTTGTAAAAGTGCATTGGAATCCTGAGTTTCTCAGGGAATCAATTAATCAGCGGGAGCATGAATGCCAGGGGCCTAGGTTCTAGCTTCTACTCTGCCTCTCACCGGCCAGAGACCTTGGGCCATTGCCTGTCTAACTTGAGTTTCACCCATGAGCTTCAGGATCCCTTCTAGCTTCTGCACCCCACATACAGGCAACGAGGTGAAGCTTTATCACCTACAGCGGGTACCAGAATTCCTCTAAGGCACAGAAGGTCTCTATCTGGGGAGATGCCTTAAAGAGCAGATGGTGAGGTCTGAAGGCATGGGTGTGTGCCAGATCCAAGGCCATGGGGGCAGAGGTCAGCCTGCTCTGCAGGAAATGAGGCAAGGATCAGGGATTGCTTAAAATGGGGAAAAGGAGAAGGGAGTGAGAGAGCCAGAGATGGGAGGAATTGGGGAGCAGAAGATGGTGCAAAAGCTGTAGCTGCCTGAAGTAAAAGGCAAGGGAGAAGCATGAGTGGTGGGGCGGCCAGAGGGCATTTTAAGATCGGAAACACCTAATGTTCAACATGAAGTTGTCTGCCTTGTTGTGGTGTAAAACCTTCCTTCATTCCCACCCCCGCCCCACCCCGTATCTTCAAATTAATCTGCCTGACCCACAAATGCTTTGTGCCATAGAATTGTTCTATGGAAAATGAGACAAGGCTGAACTTCCTGTCTGGGTCCATGAGCCATGAGATAGAGTAGGTAAGAAAGCAAGAGCCTGGGGCAGCGGCAGCTGATAGCATGTGATCCCCCAGGGGGTCTCAGGAATCTTGGGGTCCCTGGATCTCCACAGGGAGGAACTTTGGAGGTCTAAGCCAATCTCAGCTGGAACTCAAGAGGCAGAGACCACACATAACATATTAGCTGATTTCAGTCATATGAAATACTTACATTGTACCCACTGTGTGTCCAGCTCAGAAGTGGAAGGCAGTGGTCATGACGTTTTAGTGCTTAATCGGGACCTTGGGTGCTGGTTAAAGATGAAGATTTCTAGGGCCAGATCTGACTTCAATGGGACTTAGACAGACACTAGGATGAGGTGGTGACATGATACCAGCCGTCAAGGAGCTTACAATGCCCCTGACTACTTTAGTGGCAGGATTGACCTGCAGGCCTCTGGCCTTCCTCTGGCCACTGCCAGTTCCTATTGGTCAAGAGCCCCCAGGCCCCGCACAGAGCAACCAATCTCGGCTGAGAGCCACGAGTCTTTGCCTTGGGATCTGAGCTCCAGACGCCAACATTACTGTCACTGGCACAGCGTCTCTCTGCCAGTGCTAGCCCTTGGGAATGTTGTACCTTCTAGATGGAAAAACCCATTGACTTGAGCTCTAAAATCCTGACCTCGCATGCCTGATCTCACATCCCCAGTGTCCCAGCCTGTTTCCAGCACCTGACTCCTTTCCTACCTGGACTAATGATCCCATCTGTCCTTCTCTGCCTCAGCTGGACCCTCTGGAATGACCTTGGCCAGCTTGCCTTACAGCCCTTCTTCTAGGACCAGTTTAGTTGGGGGAAATAAGACAAAGAGGATTAGAAGGCAGAGAGGATTTCTCCAACATACCCAAGCAAGCCTGGGAGGCTGGAGACAAACAGAGATCAGAGCATCCAGAAGTACAGCCAGGAGGTCAGTCCAATGGGAGGGAGAGAGCCCGATGGGCTGGAGGGGTTTCTGAGAAGTACTTTAAAAAAGAATCAAAATGGGGAAACGTAAAGTTTTGTTCATTCATTCATGCAGTAGACATGTGCTGAGGCCCTCTGCCTTAGGATACAAACATAAATTAGTCCAACCTTGTTCCTAAGGGGAGTGTACCATCTACCAGGGGGTGGAATCGATCCTTGAAGGTTGACAAGATTCTGACCAGTCAAAAGTTGGTGGAATGGGACTTCCCTGGTGGCGCAATGGTTGAGAATCCGCCTGCCAATGCAGGGGACACGGGTTCGAGCCCTGGTCCGGGAAGATCCCACATGCCGCGGAGCAACTAAGCCCATGCGCCACAACTACTGAGCCTGAGCTCTAGAGCCCGTGAGCCACAACTACTGAGCCCGTGTGCCACAACCACTAAAGCCCGCATGCCTAGAGCCCGTGCTCTGCAACAAGAGAAGCCACTGCAATGAGAAGCCCACTCGCCGCAACTAGAGAAAGCCTGCACACAGCAACGAAGACCCAACGCAGCCAAAAAATAAATAAGTAAATAAATAAATTTATTTTTTAAAAAATTGGTGGAAGGGCATTCTAGGCAGGGGCAGAAGCTTGAACAAAAGTGTGAAGCAAATAGCAGGACCTGAGTGGACTAGAAGTACATGGAGATACATTCTAACTCAACAGAACTTTCCTGTGCTCTGAGCCGGGCCTGCGCTGGGTGCTGGGGATGCAAAGGTGAATAATGCAATCTCTGCCCTGAATCACTAGAGCCAGTGTTACAATTCTAGAAAGTATAAGGGAGCCAGACGGCGGACGCCTCCTCTCACAAAGCATTGCAGTCCATCAGCACGGGTGACGCTGCAGATGCCAGCAGCCTCACCTCCCAGCAAAAGGACCAGTCAGCCACGAACGGAAAGATAGCCGGCAAGGGAGGGCTCCAGTGGCCTGCGAAGAGATGAAATTCAGTTTGGAGAGATAACCTCCCGGAGCTGCAATTACCTAAGTCCCTGGCTCTGCCTGGGAGAGGCAGAGCCTTAATGAAAACAGCCCAAGAAAAACAAGTGGCAGCAAAAAATAAAATAAAATAAAAATAAGGTGGAAAAAAAAAAAAAAAGTGGCAGGACTGGCACTCTTGAAGACAATGTAACCTAAACGGACAAACATAAAGCACCTACAAAAGGCAGGGTGGGGTGATATCCCCAGATGTGCTGCTTTCCCCTGCAGAATGATCCTGGGCAGAGCAGGCCATGGGGAAACGCCTGCCTCCGATCTGTGCGGTAAAAAGGCTTCTCAGGTCAGGGCTGGGGAATCGCGGAAGGTTTAATTAATTTCTGGTTTTGTTGCTTTGTTGCTGTCGCTGCTCTTTTGCTTTTTTTCTTCTCAGTGAGGTCTGAAAAGTCAAGGTAGTTCTAGGTGGTGATGTTTTAAGCCAAAAGGCAGCCTGCTTTCCCCAGCCAGCTCGTTGCAGGGGAGTGGGGTGGGGGGAGGCGAGGAGCTTTAGAGGAAAACACCCTGTCCTGAGAGTCAGAGAAAGTCTGGCCCCGACAAGTTGTGTGACCTTGGGCAAGTCCCTTCCCCTCTCTGGGCCCGCTCCTCAGCTACCTTCCTCACCATACTGGGCGAGGGTCTGTAACTATAAAAATAAGCAATTATTCCTTTCAAAGATGTAGAGAGAGGGGGAGAGGGGCAAGAATGAGGCCCTAGGCAAAGCAGGAGCTTCTGGAAGCAGATCTGGATCTTTGGCCAGCATAAGTAGAGGTTGTTAGAAAAGGGGGCTGTGGCAGTAGGAAGTCCGAAGGGCGGTTCCCCTAGAAACAAACCGTGTGAGGTGGGGTGTGCATTTCATTTGGTTTGGGAGTAGGGCTTGCTTTCTAGCTCCTTCCCACCAACACCGCTAGAGGCTGAAATAACACCCTGTGTGTGTGCTGACCAGTCAGCTGAGGACCTCTAAGCGACTGGGGAGATGCTAAAGGAGTGAAAATCGGAAGGACCACTACATCCAGCTTTTCCTTAACTCAGGGAGACAGGAGATCCCAGAACTTTCTCTCTACTCTTTGCCGGTAGATGTTTTTAAAAAAACAAAAACCAAAAACACACCTCATCAACAGATGAATGGATAAAGAGGATGTGTTGTGAGAATTAGAATGCATAATTTCTGTGAAAACCCCAATACAAAGCTGGTACTCCAAAATATCAAAGAGCTGAAGTACCTGCCCCGTGACGCCCAGCTCCTAAGAGAGCCAAGACTGGGGCCCAGGGAAGTCTGACTCTAAAATCAGAACTTTTCCACACCAAACTGCCGCACCCTGACCTGCTTGGAGATAATGTCACTGAGCCTAACACTTAGTCACATGGTCTTTTCAGACAATGCAGTGACCCCCACCCAGGGTGCTCAGAATTCCCCACAGACCCCAACAAATAACGCGGGGGAAACACAGCTCATGCTGGGATTCACCAGAGGAAATAACCGGTTGAGAGACTGGAGGAGGAGGTAGGGAGAGACCAGTGAACCCCAGGTTTCTCTTCAGGCTGACATCACGAACTTGAGGCTGCAGAGGGACTTGCATTCACTGCCTCGGGAGCCTCCGCCCTGCTCCAGTACTACATGGGTTGTCACGTGTTGTTCTCTTTCCTTTAAACCATCTCAGTGCCCGCCTGGTATCGTCAGCCAGGAGCTGGTAAGCAGACCTTCTGGTCACCAGGGAGGTAGGGAGCCAGGATCCAGCTCTGGGGAAGGCTGGGAGGTGTGATGGGGTTTGGGGGTCTGTCCCTCCACAGTTCTGGTTTATCTCAGGAAATTAAGCAAGAAAGGAGAGACTTTCCAATCAAGGTGGAAATTAACATCATTTGTATAATTCCCAGGACACAACTTTATTTTCCTTGAAAATGTGTGGTGCAAACAATAAGAGTTTCTTTCCTTTCACTAAACAGAGAGATCTGGGTGACCTGGAAGCTGCCTGGGGTGGGAATGAAGTGTGTTTACTGAGGGCATCCCTGTGCACTGCGTCCTAAAGACCCATTCAATCCTCAAGACCACCCACAGGAGAGGGAGGGCTTAGTCTCTTTTAGGTGAAGAACCTGAAATTCCAAGAATATAAATGATTTCCCCAGGACACATCAGATTCCACTTTCTGGCTACTTACATTCAAAGCCAGTCATGGTCCCACTACTTTCTGGTTTTTTTTAAGTTTCCCCAAACAAGAGCCCATCTCTTCCCTCTGCACCCAAGGTCATGGTGCTCCTAAAATCTCCTGGATTTTAGTTCTCTGCCAGCTCTGCTCTTAATTAAAGACAAAGATTGAATGCTCCTGGATTTGTTTTCAAGACCCCCGTCGTGGGGCAAATGTTAACGTCAATAACCAGGACTGAAGAAATTTTCAGTATTTTTATTACAGTTTATCGAAATTGATGTGCCAGTTGGCGACCAAGTGTCAGTCTGTGCCCATGCCGGGCTTGATGCAGGATTCAAATGAAGCCTAAGATGATGTTCTTAGTGGCCTGGCTGGTTAGATAAGACATAGGAAATGGCAGAGAACAACGTGTGACTGTTTTAACCAAGAACACAGAAACTCGGCTTCACCGCTGCATGCTTTAATCTCTCTGAGGCTCCATTTCCTCATCTGCAAAATGGGAACAATGATGCTATCTGCCTACAGAGTTATTGTGAGGATTACATGAGACAGTCATCATAAACCGTTTAGCACAGCGCCAGCAGAACCAGCTTTAATAAATGCCCATTAAGATCGTTGTTGTCACAAGGGAGGTTGGAAACTGAAATTTATTAAGCAGCTCCTGTGCATCTCTGATCATTCAAGACAACTTTCAATCCTCAATCTAGTTAGTCCTCTATTATCATCTTTGCTTTCTAGATGAGAAAACTGAGGTTTGGGGACTCATCATGTGATGACTCACTAGCAAAGTGAAGATTTAGAACTAGGTCTGTTTGACAGTAAGACAGACACGAACAGATCAAAGCAAACAAACAGGTCTGTGGGGGTTTTTTGGTTTTTTTTTTTTGGCATTGTTGGGACCCTAAAATCTCTAGGATGTTCTGGACCAGGCCGTACTATAGAACATTCTGTGATGATGGAAATGTCCTAACTTGCACTGGCCAAGACAGTAGAGGACTTGAAATGTGGCCAGTGTGACCAAGGAACTGAATTTTTAATTTTAGTAAAGTTTAGTTAATTGAAATGGAAATAAGGCACACATGGCCAGTGGCTGCCATATTGGATAGCAAGGTCTAGACTGCAGCTCTCCACCCTCTCTAAACTTGCTTCCAAACCCCCTCCCCACCCCTCCCGATGTCTCCCTGATGGTGACTCGCTTGCTCAGGACCCCCCAGCGCTGTGTTACCAACTCACATCCCATTTCAATCCCTGTCTCTGGTCCCTGGGTTTTGGTGACACTCCCTGTGTGCCCATCACACTAACTCCTCCTTTTGAGTTGACCTTTAGCTTCTCTCTGCCAACTGTTGTGCTCTGGTTTCCTGCTGCATCTAGCTCCCCAAACCAGGCCCAGGACCCTCAGAATCTTCACCCTTACCTGAATAGCCATCAACATCCCAGGCCCAGGTCCAGATGCCCTGGAGGGGCAACAAAGGGGCAGAATGTTCAAAACTGACACGACCAAGAAATCCCAAGATGTCTGGTTGTTTCCATATGAGAAATACACAGAGGATAAGTGAAGGTGCCCCCACTTCAGGGAGCTTACGCAGTCAGAGGGGAGACAGGATACACTGAAAATACCAAGAAGCCTTACAGTTCCTCCAGGGCGAATGTGCTCCCGGGGCTAGGAGAAAAGAGCTGCATTCTGGGCTGGATTCCCCAGAGGAGCTCCCAGGAGAAGGTGAGGGCCCTCCCTGTCCAGGCTCCAGCATCCTCCCTGCTGCTCTGACCTGTAAGGGCAGCTGGCAAGAAGGACATGGTGTCTTCCACCTGCAAGTTGGGTTTGACCAAGTCGGGCAGCAGCAGGGGATAGACGGCAGGAGGAAAGAGCAGGTCCCTGTGTTTCTCTGGCCTCCTCCCTGCCAGGTGGAGGGTCGGCAATGACCAAGTTCCTCTAGTGAAGGTGTGGCTCCTGCTTGCAGCCGTGGTTCTCCCGTGGTTCTGGTAAACGCTTCCTCCTCTCGCCCCTTCCAGCCAGGGATGGTAGCAGCTCCCCGCTGTCAGCAGGTGCCGAGCACTGCAGCATCACTTGTCGCTTCCCCTGTGCCCAAGCCACCCCCTTAAACGGTCCCTTCTTTCGTGTGCTCTTCAGTCATCCTTTCTGATGCATCATCATCAATTTCTTGCCAGGACCCTGATTGATACAGGGTCTATGCTGGGTCTTAAAGGATGAGTAGGACTGATGCAGGCAGAGAAGAAAAGAAACTCAGAAAACAGGAAAAGACCAGGCAGAGGATCGGGGCAGAAGAGCCAAAGTCCTGGTCAGGATGGTGAGGCCAGGGGGCTGGAGAGGGGACTCTGGGTCAGGGGAGCTGGAGCTGAAGCTGGAGCCGGGCGGTGGAGGCTTTCATCACAGGATTCAGAACTGTGAGAGTGGGAAACCAAGGGACCCATGTCAAACTAGGATGATGCCCTGTTTCAACGTCCCTTGTGCACTGAAAGTTTCTATGGAACCACCTATAGTAGGCTTCTAAAAGTCTCGTGAGCTAGGTGGTTGACCACACAACTGGTTTTTAAATACACATGACACCACTGGTGAATAAACAAAGCTGCCCTTGAATAGATTTCCTCTCTGGCTTCCATGACAATCAAGTGAGAAATATTCCATTAATATTCAAGCTTATCTATCCTGTATCCAATTACCTATGGAGTCATAAATATATACTTCTGTCTGTTAGACAGGAACATTCAAATTCTGCCTCTCCATACCTTGTTGGCTAAGCAAATGCAAGGACACATTACGTAGTACCCAAGTGTAGATATATCACTGAGATCACTGTACTTGTCAATTTTCCCCTGCATAATCCAGATCTACTTTAGTTTGGGAAAAAAGAAATGTTTCTAGTACATAGTTTATGCCAGATGCTGTATGAACAGAGTATGGCATGCCTGAAATGTTACATGTAATGAGACTGGGGCTATTCTTTGGCCATACTCAACAGCTCCTAGGAAAGCACAGTGACCTCTGCTACCTTTATAGCCAAGAGAATGTGGGCACCTGGGCTGGCGTTTGCAAAGACCCCACTGGCAGAATGACCACTGCTCCCTTAGCTGAAGGGATACAGAATTCTTTAATGGAATCATGAATTCATACGTACAGAACTATGATAATACCTAAAAAGACAGGTGAAGAAATTCTGACTGTATTTCTCAAACCTAAAAACAGAAAAGATAGACTGCTTTGGCTGATATTTTGCCAAGATACCGTGATAACAAAAAGAGTTTTGCATCATTTGCTTCCACCTGCTTACTTGCTGAGTGTCCGGGTGATGGTACTTTGATCATCAGCAATGTTTTTTGAAGAAAGCTTTTATAAGGCTTATCCTTTTTCACAGATTAATTGATAACCTGAATTAACTACATAGACCTAAAATTTCAGGGTGAAGTGCAATGCATGACTTGTTTGCATTTTTTTCCCGCCATCCTTATTAATTCATGCGGGTAAGACGTCCATGGTGAAGAACACACAGGAGGTGAAAAATAAATGTCCCAGTGACCCATTAGAAGCATTACCAATTAAACCACTGCTCTGTGAAAATTATTAACCAGCGAAATTGACAAAATTGAAGGTATCCACCTATTTGCCAAGGGAGTATATAGAACAGTACGGAGCGTCTACACTGTTTTCCCGTAGAATGTTATCTGTTCCTTTTATTTTTGACAATTCCTGTCCCTGTGTCTTAAGCAGAACATTCTTTCTCCAAATTAAAACCAATTAAAAACTATTTAAGGAACGCTCTGCGACAACAACTTCTAACAGAAATAACAGCACTCACTGCAGAAGCAAGGCAGCAGAAGTTGTGAAACTTACCGATGGCTTCGCTCATGTCACAATGGAGACGTCCAAAGATTGCTTCTCATTTTCAAATTTGTCTGTTGACGAATATCTGGTGGTGCTGGCATGCTTTCCTTTAGCTTATAAGTTTTGATGTTTGTTTAAATAGTTACTCTTTTTGTTCTATAGGATAGAATGGGATTTCATATTTAATACATTTTCCTGTTTTATCATATGTGGCTAAGGTGCCACATTAAACTTCTACTTTGGAAGTTTTACAGATGATGCCATTGCATTGAAGGAGAATCTAAAATGCTTATATTTGTGCAGTGAATAGCAAAAACTAAACCATTACAGTTTTCAGAAGGGCAAAAGGGGGAAATTGAGTGTTCCGTCTGCGTTGTACACTGTGTCATCCATTTTACTGCATTATTAATTTCCATCTTCCCAACAACTTTGAAAAGCAAGAATGTTCATTATCTCTTTGAACAAGTGAGGGGCCCCCTTCACTCAGGGAGGTTTAGCAACTTGCTCAAGGTCAAGCAATATGGCTAGATTCCGACCTGGGTCTGTCTGGCTCCAAAACCCTCATAAGGTCAAAGAGGGCTCTTTCCCACGAACCCAGGATCACGGGATGTTTCCTGCCAGCCCTAATGACCGTCTAAAATGGTGGAGCCAGCGGTCACCGAGGCAGAACTTGGCCTTCTGACATGATCTGAGGGCACATTTGGCATCAGGCCAATCCCATGGCATAGCTCCAAGAGCTGCCCCATTTGAGTAGAGGGCATTCACACCATTAGCCCTACGATTACACTTCTGTGTTAGGTGCTCAAAGGGCCAGGCAGGTACAGGGGTGAGTCCCAGCTCTGCCGTATATAGACCTTGGGCTAAGCCATAAAATCCACTGCACCTGCAAAAAAAAAACCTTAAAAATCAAAAAAATAAAGTGGGTGGTGGGTGGGAAATAATCTGTCCAACATGAAAAGGCTGTCTGGAGGAATAAATTAATAAATTAAATGATCGGTGAAAAATCCTTGGAAAGGAGCATATGCACAGAAGGTGTAGGTCGGCTGCACGTAGAAGTTGTTAAGCCTGCGGTGAAGGGGCGCTGCCCCAGGTCCAGAGTGCTGTCTCGGATCCGCTATTCAAAGTGCAGCCCACAGACCAACGGCATAGGCATCACCCGGGAGATGGTTAGAAATGCATACCTACAGATTCCTTTCTAACAAGATTCAATTGTTATTGAATCTTGTTAGAAAGG
This sequence comes from Physeter macrocephalus, assembly GCF_002837175.3. Taxonomy (NCBI): domain Eukaryota; kingdom Metazoa; phylum Chordata; class Mammalia; order Artiodactyla; family Physeteridae; genus Physeter; species Physeter macrocephalus. Next base: position 61,876,962 of record NC_041224.1, on the reverse strand, counting down.
AATCGAGTTTGAGAAGCACTGCCTTAGGCCTCCTGGTCTAGCTCTCTAGGTCTCAACCTCCAGAGAGAGACGTTAGCAATTATTCCTTATCACAAAAATAGAATCAAAGGGCCTATGAAGCTCATCCAATCCAGGAATGGTGAATACCTGGCATAGGTGCCGCCTTGCTGTCCCGGGCAACCAGGACAGACATTGCTAATCAATCAGGGAATTCTTTTTCACTGAGCTCAGAAGGAGTTGCTTTATCCTTCACGATGCACTCCAGGAACTCACTCTTTCTCTTGGAGTTAATATGGATATGGAACCTACTTCCTACACTCCACCATGCTTTATTCATAAGTGGACCTTATCTCCCATTTAAGGCTGTTTTCCCAACTTTCCGACCAATTTAACATTTATCCCCTACAAAAATATTCCATTATCTGGTTACCTCGATTCAGCAGAAACTGAGTGCTACCAAGGTTAAATGGCATCCCCAAAGTAGAGAATCCTATTCCTCTGTCTCAGCTCTTCTTTTTTTGTCCCGGTCCATCTCTGCTCCACCATCCACATCAGTGTTTCAGACCAAGGGAGGGAAGACTTGAAACCTCACAAAGAACCTAGGACATTATACTGATGCACACAAAAGCCAAGGTAGAAAGACACCAGGAAATTTTTTAAAATGCTCTGAGACCTTGAAGCACTCCTATGTGCCCTGGCAACCCAGCCCTGTCTCCTACTGGGAGCTTGAGCCGGCATCTTTGCCAGCAGGAAAGGGTGGTGTGCCGAGCCAGCCTCACTCCTGTGGCCTTCACCCAGTTTCCCAGCCGCCTGCCTCAAATGCTTTGTGCAAAAAGCTCCAAAATAGGAGTGATTTTCTGAACTTAATTTTTGTTCACATGTAATAGGAGACAGATACCCCCACTAAGCTGTTGTGCCAGTCAGCCAGTGGGAAGCAGCCCATATTTTCGGAAGATAAATCATTAAGAACTGGAATACAGGGTAGGCATATATACCAGCTGGATCCATTTTAAGTGAAAATTAATGGCAAATTCTTGTAACCACATTAAGGGCCATTGTCGTTCATTCGAAATCAGTTAAACATGAAAACCATTTCGAGTTCATGGAATATAAATATTTGTCTGTGTTTTTTGCCAGTGCTCCAGAGAGACTAGGAGGGGTTGGCAGATCGGTGTTCTATAAACACGCTCACAAAGGGCAAAAAATAAGGAACTTGACTCTTGTTGGGTTAAACTGTTTGTCAACTTTTCCATTTCCTCAGTCAGAAGATAATTAAACAGTAAGCAGATGTCAGAATCTAATTGTTTCAAGGAAAGATTGCTTAACGACTTATGTTGCCTGTAATTTCTGTGTATTGTCTGCAAACAACACTTTGGTGGGTACAGGAAGCAGAGAACAACCAGTTAGTTGCTCTCTCCATGGAGGCAAAGGCTCTCCTAACAAATACATCCATGCAGTCACTCTTGATATCAAGAAGCAAGCAAAAAAGTCCCTGAAACAATGCTTTGCGTGTATTGGACCAGAGAAAACGTTGGCTTCTCAGAAGAAGGAGAGAGGGAAAAAGAAGAAGGGAGGGGGAGATGGAAAAGAGAGGATGGGAAAAGATGGAGAGGAGGAAAGGGAAGAGCTGGGAGAGGGAGGGAGAGAGAGAATAGGAGAAGATTCAGAAAAAGGCAGTGTTTGTGGAGGGAGGGGACCGGATATGGTCCCATCCAAAGGGCCTGGTCTTCAGAGTCAAGCCCACTGTTTGGTTCCATCACTTTCCACATTTGGACTATTTATTTGACCTCCCTGAATTCACTCCCTCATCTGACAACTGGATGTATTGATAGTAATCCCTGCCTTAGCTCGATCACAGACCTGTTGTGAGCTATAAAGAGTAATATATATGAAAGTCTCAAAATTGTGAAACACTATACAACTGCTTTAATTTTTCATAAAAGAGCAGAGGGGAATTGGGTGGAGAGTTGAAACAAAATGAGGTCTGTCGGGGGGTGAGGGATGCGCTCCTGCAGGGGTCCCACAGCAGTGCTGCTTGGGATCCATGGTGTTTCAGAATTTAATAAAACAGCTCCTTCACGTTCTACTGCAGAGCTCTCCCCTTAAAATACACACACGCGCGCGCGCACACACACACACACACACAGCCCTCCATGGGATTCAAGTATGTGTCCAGGAAGTCAGGTGGGGAACAGGCTTGAGAAACAGGCCCCATGCTGCGTTCCTAACTTCCGGTCACTTACAACTGGGTCAAAGGCATTGCTAGTGGCCTCTCCCTTCAGGATGAATCTCTTCCCTGGGGATTGTCAACCACCCCTTACAAACAGACCCCCCAGCTAGGGCACTCCACAGCTTACCGAGCATGGCCAGCATGGCCAGTTAGACTTAAACTCAGAATCCTATTATGTGATCTATTATGTAGTCTTTCCAGAAGAACGAATTTACTAATGAACTATGGGGCCCACGCTCGCTCTGGGCTCATCTCTGACACTCCCTTACTGTGTGGTCTCAGACCAGCACCAACCCTCTCTGATCTTCCATGTTGCCATCTATGAAATAAAGTTGAACAGCTTGATCCTAAGGACCTTTCTCCTTGTGACATTCGAAGTTCTCATCACTTACCCATGGGAAGTCTAAGGTATAAAGCATAGTCCAGAGTCCTCTCTGCCCTCCCGCACTCAGCTGCCTGCCCTGGGGGGGGACCTGTGGGGACTACAGAATGGGCTCCCTTGCCCTCTGGCTTCTGCGTGGCCTCAGCCAACAGCAAGCCCCAGCAGGAGGCCAGAAAGAGGAGACTGAGGTCTGAGTGTTCCATCTCCTGCCCCATCCCTGGAAGCTCTCCCCCAGCGGACTGCCTCAGCCCCTCCTTCTCCACCGGACTCTCTCCTTGCAGGGGTGGTGAGCAGCTTCCTCCCCTCTTTTGTGCAGGCCTTGGGGTGGTAATAGCCCTACTGTGACTAGCCCTGGGTAACTGTATTATCCCCTGTGGTTCTCCCACTCCCTGACAGCACCTTAGTTAAGTGGCCCCTTTGTAAAGAACCCTCCTCAGTGGGGGAAGTCATGGGTGGTCAGTCATGGGAGACTGACCCATGAGAGGCATAGGTGGTCCCATGGGGCCAGGGGTGACTGGACAAAGGGACCAAGGGAGCAGGCAGGCCTTTGCAAGTTCGTCTGAGAGAACGTGAAGAAGTTTAGACAGACAAGAAGGGGATGGGAGAGGGCATTTTAACCACGAGTCAGTGTGGGAACGGCCGTGATGCCAGCACACTCTGGGAAAGGAGGGAGGCCTGGCTGCCCAGAGAGAAGACCTCGGTGGAGAAGGAATGAGGGACATGGGTGGAAAAGCTGATGAGGGCCAAATTGTAGGGCTCTTGATGGCGAAAATGAAGCCTGGGACTTTGTTCCAGGGGCAACAAGAGACTTTGGATTGCTCTAGAGCAGGGGACTGGCCCGATCACACCGAGCCATTTTAGGAATGATAAGCTGGCTGTGGGGAGTAGACCACAGTGTTTCCAGTGGGGTAGCCCTGTGCAAAGGGCACACAGGCTGATGCCAAAAGTGACTCACCCACCCCCCCAATAAGGGAGCAGTGAAGGCAGAGGCAGCGCAGGTGTTACCCCACCCCAAGCAATCTCACACTCATGTCAGCCTCAAAAGAGCAGAGAGTGAAACACATCGCATCCTGAAGATGAAAGGGAAAACACATTCTTGGAAGAGCGCTCCTCTCCAACCCGTCCACCCACAGCCCCCAGAATAAGGGATAGGCAATCTGCTTCTCCTGGCATCAGATTCAAAATACTCCTGAGGCCAAGAGAACCTAAAAGGGTACCTCTGCTCACGTGCGTGAGAGCAGCCCAACGGGGGACCATCTGTCTCAGGATGGGCCCAGTGTGGAGGAGGAAACAGTAGCCCCCAAAGGGGTGCTATTTCAGAGTTTCCAGGAAAGCATCCCATGAATATCCCCAGCCACTAACTGGAGATCTCTCTTTAGCTCTCTGCTTAGTTCTTTGCTGAGTGGGAACTGCCCCACCCCCCAGTGGTGGGGGCCACTCTCTAAGAGGTTCCATCACTGGCATCTCGGCATGGATGTGTTTGAGAAAAGAAGGAGTCCGAGGGCTCTGATCTCCTGAGACAATGTAGACCTAGCAAGTGAGAAAAGTTAAAAGGATGCAGGTTCGAGAGGCAGAGGCCCCTCAAACTACCTGCAAACACTCATGCTCAGGATTAGCCCTACATCTCCTCCTTGGAAAGGTTGCTTTTAGTCCCAGATGGGTCTGGGAAGGGGCCCTCCTTCCTCAGGGGGGCTCCACAGCCTACTCTAGGGTCCACTTCCCTGGCCATCCCCTGGTGATGGGAAGGTCGCTGTAGTGTTCCCGGGGGTCACGATGGTTGCATGGACCAGGGAGGAAGCAGTTGGAGAGTTTGGATGAAGATAGGAGGGGCTAGATCCAAGCTTTGGAACATCCAAATACTTAGAGGTCCAGTAGAAGAGATGGAGCCAACAGAGGACGAGGAATGGGTGAGTTAGAAGGAAAACTAGAAAGTGAGTGTCATAAAAGCCAGGAGGAGCAAAGCAGGCAGAAGTGGTCAGACACCTCCAATTCTCATGGGGGGCGAGTACCGGGACCACAGTTACGTAGGTCATCGATGATCTCTACAAGAGCAGTTTCAGCGGAATGGAGGAAACCAAAGACTGATTTCGGCATCTCACCTGCCCTCCGAGGGAGATATGATTATCCCATCTTATAGATAAGGAAGCTGAAGCTGAGAGAGATGATCTGGCTTACCCAAAGCCTAGTTACCTGTTACCTAGTTACCTATCAGACTGTTACCCAACTGCCTGTGATCACGGGGCCATTGATGGGATGTCACAGGTGAGGTTGGTGGAGACTTTGGTGGGATTGACAGTGATGAGGATGTTGACGCTGTTGGTAATGTTGATGATGATGGTGACGGTGACAGTGATGCTGCTGGCAGTTGTTCAGATGGGGAAGTTGATAATGACGGTGATGCGAAAATTCACTGGTCTGTGGAATCAGACAGATCCAGATCTATATCCCAGACAGTCAGCAGCACATAAGCTTTTCAACTTCGGAGGCTTTGTGCTCCTAGCTGTAAGGTGGAGATAATATTACCTGCCTCAGAGGACTGCTGTGAGAATGACATGGATGGGAAAGCACCTTGAAGCACCTGACTCCTAGTAGGCTCTCAGTGAATGTTTGTTTAATTCATTTGTCTACAGGCCGAATTTAGGGAGTGCTGTGAACATCGTTGCATGAGCCTTACCTTCCCAGACAGACCCATCCCTCTCGGGTCCAACTCCACTCCCCAACCAGAGTTAACTCTACCCTCAAGGTCAGTCACGGCCATCTCGGTGGCTGCCTGCTCCCCAGCCCCACCACTTTATGTGCTTGCTCTGAGGATGCTGCCCTGCCAGAAGCCCCACCCTCATGTCTGCCCACCCTGGTGGATGGGTGCCCAAGAGACCCTACAAGGAAGAAGGATGGGCGTGAAACAAACACTTACTGAGCGCTATGATGCATCCAGGTGTCTGGGCTCATTCAGCTGGGAAAGAGGGAGTGTAGGCTTATGAGTTTGGGCTACGGAATCAGACATGCCTAGAATTAAGTACCTCTCCTCTTTCAAGTCCTTACCCAAATTACACCTTCTCCACAAGGCCTACCCTGACCACCCTGTTTATACTGCAGCCCCATCCATAAGACTTTCCCTCTCACCCTTATCCTGCTCAATTTTTTCACCCCCTTTTTCACCGGCAACATGTTTTTCTTATATATTATGTTTGTCTGTCTTCTTCCACTGGAACGTTGTTCCAAAGGGCGGAGACTATTACCTGTTTTGTTCACTGATGCATCCTCAAACCTGGCACATAGGAAGCGCTCACTAAACACGTACAGAATAAATGAAGTACCAGCTCAGTCCTTAGCAACACACACATAACAAACGGTTTACCCATAACTCAAGTTCACCAGATCTGTCTGGCTCCAGACCCAGGGCCCTTGCACACCCACAATTTCCAGTTTTTTTCTTGGTCACAGCCCCTCCACCCAATCCTACCCGTCATCTCTAGAACCCTTTCATTTTGAAGTCTCACTCTTACTTCAATCCATGAAGTATTACAGGGTCGGGCTGCTATTTGAGGAGGATGGAACGTTTCCTAACCTCAAGAGAACCTCAGGCCCAGCTCAGGCACCTCAAACGGCGGCGATAGCACCGTGTGCTTTGAGGTAAACCAGCGGGAATGGCCTGACCCACCCCGGCCTGGCTTGAGGGAAGCCCTTTCAGTTTAAATGCTCCACAGTCAACTCAGGTCCAAGGGGCAGAAGGCAGGGCTACTCGGTGTTTGCTCCGAGGGGTCCACCTACTGGGAAAATGCAGGTAAGTCAAACAAGCCTGTTTGTTCTCCCAGTACAGCAAACAAAAAACAGGACTAATTCTCCTCCAAGGCTCCCCGCTGGACCTGGGAGTCATGATTAAAGTAATGGGAAGACAAATATTTTCCTGGAGAAAATGATAAAACTGGAGGCAGGAAAAGCAAACAGCATCTTCAAAAGGGCAGCTGTGGAGTTGGTGTGGAGTTGCCCCAGGAGCAGTTAGGGAAGGTTCTGGAATGGGGGTGGGGGGGGGCCGGGTGGCCTGTGAGCTCCTGGCTTGGAGGAATGGGCTGAGGGGAGAGAGGTCTTTTCTGAAAGCCACCAGCACAGCCGGCATAGGGGGAAGCTATGTGATTCACTCCCCGCATCACTAGGATTTCGTTATTGTTATAGAGGTGGAGAGAATTCAGGTGACATGGTCCAAGACAGGCCAGAGCTTGAGCTGAGAGCCAGACATGCTTGGGCTTGAATTCTATCATTCATTCATTCATTCACTCATTCACTCCTGTGGTCAGTCAGTCAGCCCTTTCTTATAATACATCTATACTGAGAACCTCCTGTGCCCTAGGCTCTGGCCCGTGCTATGTGGTCTTAAGTGAGTCCTCCATCCTCTCAGAGACTCCCTGTTTTCATCTGGTAAACAAGCTGGTGCAGGATTGTTGGAAGCCCTGCTGCAGGTCCCATCTTGCCTTGCATCCTCAGGACTGTATAGCTGGGAACCCATTTTCCTCCTTCCTTTTCGGCCTCATGTATCCTACCAAGACCTTAAAACTCCACTTCAGCAATTCTTCCTCCAGGAAGCCCTTCTTGACCCCCTCAGGCTGGGTTACCTGTCTTCCCTGTGCTGCTTCCCAGAGATCCGAGCTTACCTTGGCCAGCACATCGCCCCACCTGGCATGGACCTGCATCTTGCTCTCATGGTGAGCTCCACCAGGCCCAGGAACATGGTGCGTTTATCTCTGTGTCCTCAAGGTTGAGGCAAGGGCCTGGAACTTGGAGGACTCAAGAAAGACATGTGACTTGTGACTCAGGGCTAGGCCCTAGAGCTGAGACAAGAGGTGGGGTTCTGACCACATGGGACAAGTGGACTCACCCCCATCAACTTGGCGGGGGGGGGGGGGAAGGGGTGTCATGGACAGCTGCCAAGAGAAAGAAATGCTCTGAGAATGGAAGGAAGAGAAAAAATTAGCCAGAGACAGAGGGTGGGAAGGGAAGAGCATGTGCAAAGGCCAGGAGGAGGCTCTGATGACACCTGAGAGGTTGTGGACGGACTGTGGCCAAGAGACCTCTGAAGTTCTCCCTGGACCTTTTCCTCCAGGGATGGAAAGGCCCTGGGGAATCCTGAGCCAAGGTGGGGCCTGATCACACTGTGTTTTAGAAAGACCCTGTAGAGGGTTCTGTGGGTGGACAAGGGGGTCAAGAGATGTCACATTCTTATCTTGTTGTAATATTCGCTCAAACCATGAAAACCACAGTCCTAACAAATGTCAAGGCCTGCATTTGGGTTCAAAATGATGAACTAGCCCAGGAGCATCATGACTCAGCTGCAGTCCAGGTGAAAAAGACCTGAGGGTTTCAGGTGGTCCCACAGCTTCATGTGAGCCCACTCAGGGCTGCGGCTGCTTCAGGAGTGAAAGCCATTCTGGGATGGGAGATGGAGTATAAAGTTCAGGCCAATAGAGGTGACAGCACAGGGTGCAGACTTCGTTTGGAAAGGTTCCAGCCCTGGGGGCCACTTCACTAGGAACACAGATGAGAATGTCACCCAAGGGGTGAGAAGTCAGAGAACCTTGCTTCTTGAAGAGGTATCTAGAGAGAATTCGATCACAGGGCTGGACAGAGAAAGGAAAGGCGTGGTTGAGCGTGGGCACCATCTTCAAATACCCATCATGGGCCTGAGCCAGCCTAGAGAGGCCGACCCATGTCCACGTGCCAGCTCCACCCCTACTGAGCTGGGGGATCTCAGCAGGGTACTTAATTCCCCTGAGCCTCAGTTTCTCCATTTGAAAGATGGGAATATGGAGTTGTGAAAGTTAAATGGGACGGCGGAGCTGGACACACAGCAGTGCTCCATAAAGCTTAATCTCCTTGCTTCTCTAAGATGTTGAAGGCCTGTGTTGAAAGGAAGAGCATGACTGTGAGGGAGGGGGAGGGCGCGGAGGGCAGAGTCCCAGGGAAATGTCCACCAGGATTCAAGGCCCCCAGAAGCTCTGCAGGAGGGACACAAGGTACAAGCACCAAGGATTGACTGCTGCAAGTGAGGAGGGGGGACCTGGGGAGTCAGGGTTCACTGAAGACAACCCTCTCCTGCTTCAGACCCCCCTCCAGGGCCCATCACTCTCCCCACCTGCTCTGCCGTCACCCACAGCTAAACCCCATGGCTCCATGGAAACAGTCATCTCCAAGGTCTTGGTTTGGGTCCCCCCAGAAGCAGACTCTGAACAAGGACACGGGTCCATAACTGGGAGGCGATCCCAGGAAGTGAGGATGGGAGCAAGGGGGTTAGAAGGGAGTGGGACAGGGAAGGAAGAAAAGCCAGACAAGTGAATTTAGGAGCAGGTCACCACTGTGGGCAACTGAGCGCCATCCTGTGGGCCCCCTCTGGGAAACTGAATGGACTGAACTCAGAGGCGGGGAGGCTGGGACACAAAAACCCCAATGGCATCCCCCAGGGGTGAGGCTTGCCCTGGGACATTCGCTCCCCTGCGTCTCCAGGCTGTGCCTGTCTGCAGCAAGCTACGCTGAGGACAGCCCTTAGGCAGAGAAGCAGAGACATGCCGGGTGCTCTCACTGTGCTCCGGGAACAGCCCACAGCTGCAGGATGACTCTGGGGAACCCAGAGGGGTTGCGGTAGGGATTCCACGACTTTGCTAGGGTCACCACTGACCCCACGATGGCAATCAATGGCTTCTTCTCAGTGCGCCCCTTACAGCTCCTCACTGAGATGCCACCTGCCTATTCCTCAGACTCCCAGTAATACCACCCCAGGCCCATCTTCCTCCTGTTCATCTGTCCCTTCTTGGGTGTGTTTGTGGGCTTCTGTCTCCTCTTGCCCTTAAGTGCTGAGATCCCTGGGGTCTGCCCCTGAGCCCTCCCCCTGCCTCACTCTCCTTCAATATGTGTCACAGGTCTAACTACACGAGACCCTACAGGGGAGCATGTTAAATGCAGGTTCCCAGGCCTCGCCCTCCAGCCCTACTGAACCAGACTCTCTGAAAATGGAGCCCACGAACGTGCCTTTTAACAAGCTCCCTAAGTTGAGTTGCCAGATAAAATTCAGGATGTCCAGAGGGGCATGCCACATCTGAGACATACTAAAAAATTCCTTGTAGTTTATCTGAAATTCACATTTAATGGGGCATCCTGTCTTTTCGTTTGCTAAACGTGCCAACCCTATCCCAAGGTGATTCTGATGCACCATAAAGTTCAAGAACTTTTTTTAATGTGTTCTCCCTGCGTTACCGTATCCATGCCCCCAATTTCAATTACCAATTACATGACAGTGATTCGGATTTCTTTCTTGCCCAGACCCCTCCCCTGAATTCCATAGATCTGATGGCCCACTGGACATTTCGAATTTGATATGTTCAACATAGAGAGCTCATTGCTCTCCACCTGCCCCCACACCTACTCCCCAAATCTGCGCTTCTTCCTTCTTTCTCTGCCAGTAGCCCCGCCATCCACTTGCCCGAGCCAGTAACCAGAGGGGTTATCTCAACCACTCCTTTCTCACCCCGCTCACCCCCTAGTCAGTCACCAAACTATTGTCTACATCTCTCAAAATCCCTTGCCTCCTTGTGGTAGGCTGCCTTCCAAATATATCCACCTCCTAATCCCTGGAACCTGTGAATGTTAATTTGTATGGTAAAAGGGCAGTTGCAAATGTGATTAAATTAAGGCCTTGAGATGCGAGATTATCCTGGATTATCCAGGTGGGCCCAGGATATCCACTGGCCTTGTAAGAGGGGTGCAGGAGGCTCAGATTTAGACAGAAGATGAAGTGATGATGGAGGCAGAGACTGGAGTGATGTGGAGTGATTTGTTACAGCAGCAAAAAGAAACTAATACCGTCTATCATCTTTCTCCTTTCACATTGCCCCTGCCTGACTTTATTCTCTATCCATTGCAATCTCCCCATGAGGGTCTTCTGCTTCCAGCCTCGCATCCTCCATAGCACCAGCAAAATGGTCTTTCCCCTGATTCACGCCCTTGGATGACCCCCATCACTAAGGAAAAGTCCAGACCCATCATCAGCTCAGCTTTCTGGGTTGGGCCCCTCCCCTGTCTCTCTTCATCTCCCTCCACTAAATACCTTCAGACTGCTGGCTTCTGAACTCAATTCCTGGTTTAATAAATCCTTGTTCTCCTTCTTTCTGACAAAAATGTTTTGCCCCACCTTTTTTTCTTGCCTAACTCCTATTCATACAGCAAAACCCAACTCAGATATAACTTCCTCCAGCAAGCCTTTCCTGGCTCTCTCGCCACCCACAAAAGAGTTAACGAGAGCCCACTCTAACCTCAAACAACATTTATTGCTTGACCAAATTCCCACTTTTGCAGTTTCCCCACTAGTCATTGTCTCTACTAGATTCTGAGTTCCTTGAGGACTGGAAAAACAGTTTCTTGTTTGCTTTTGAATCCCCAGGACCTAGGAAATACTCCATACATGTTTGTTGAATTAGCACAAGTAAACGTTTCTCTCGGTTTCAATATTCAATGATTTTTATGCTACTGTTTCTTAGGCTTTTCTCCAAATCAGCTGTTCCCTACAAAGAAGCAGAAGGAAAATTATTTTTTTTTCCATTGCTAGTTCCTGTTAATTCACTCAAGATAAATAAAAATTAATAGGCACTCATTTGTCATGTGGACTTAAGAATCCAAAATTACATTTGTCTTGGCCCAGAGTGTTAATACATCTCATAATATTTGTAATTTACGAAGAAAAATTTATGATCCAGTGTCTCCCTCACTTAACTGAATACACACATGCACACAGTCACAAATGCTGGCCTGGGGTCTGCAGGAGCTAGGGAAGGAACACAGAACAAAACTGTGGACTCCGAGAATCCCTAAAGAAAGCCCCACCCAGATCAGGACGCTGTTCTTCATCAACAATGTCCCCAGTCCTCAAGCCAAAGCTATTCGAGGAAAAGATGATGAAGCTCACGGAAAATTGTAGTCAAAGGGACACAACTTTCTTTTTAGCTCCATTCCGAGATATTACACCTCGAGGCCCCGCCCCACTCCAAAGGAGTCTGGTCAGTGCCCCATTAAAGCCCCCCGCCAGAGTGAAAGGAAAGAAATGAAGGTCTCTCTCTTGGCATTTCCCTCCCACAATCCTCTGCTACTTGCCAGGAATTTCTGGGCTGATAGGAAGCATCTCCCCTGCCCCCCTCCTGCTTGCTGTTCTCCAGAACCTCCTGTTACCCATCCCTGCCCAGGGAGGACAGAAGATGGACAGTCAGCAGGGTACCAAGCAGTCCCACAGGACCCTCCATGTAGAGTGGAATTATGTGTAATATTTGAATGAAGGATTCTGCTTCTAAAAGAACCTCAAAGACTACAGGTTGGAAACTGACACTTCAAGTTGTTTGAGTTTGATTCTAAGGCGAGAAGTAGTATTCAGAAGAAGGAGAGAGCCTGAAGGTTTAGTCCACAGTCAGTGGCCCACAGCCTTCCACGTCCTCTGACGGTTGAAAGGATTTCAGGTGATTCTAGAGCAGCAGGGGCAGGAAAGACACCAGTTCTTTAAGAGGAAGTTGCACAGGGGTCAGCATGGTTTGGGAAATGGAGCAGAGGATTTGAAAGCCTGCAGATCTGAGTTCAGACCCCAGCCTTGTCCGGCAGCAGCCGTGCTGGACTGTCTGTCATCACCTGGGCATCCCGCCACCCTCCTCCACATTCTCCCCCAGGAACGGGGCTCCCAGGTTCCCCTTCTGCACAAGGTCCCAATGAGATGCTCTGCTAATGAAACCCTCATGTGATATTTGGGAGGCAAAGGAGGGGAGAGGCCATTCTTCTCCAGAGGCGCTGGAGGCAGACCCACTGGCAGACGTGAGGTTTGCAGGTGCTTCCAGGCCAGCGCCTGCCCTCACCTGCTCACAGGTGCAGGGGTCAGCACGAGCCTCCAGGAGGTTCCACACAGCTTTGGGGCCGGCTCTGGAGAACCATGCATTTTGGAACCTGCGGGATGACCTTCACTGATGGCTTCCTGACCTTCGTTCCCCCACCCTCTAATTCCCTGAATGAACGACTGCCTCAGCCTCTAATTCCCTGAATGAACAACCTGTGTACTTGGAACGCACAGCATCAGTACGGCAGCTCTGCTCCGGCCTGGCCACCGTCTCCTCCCCTACCACGCCTCCGTTTCTCTGCCCTTTTACCCTCCCCACCACCCCACCCCACCCCCCAAACAAAGGCAAATTGCCATTTTATTTTATGGCCGGTTCTTTGTGAGTAATCTTGTCAATGAGACTGACCTGCGTGAGGTTCAGCAAACAGTTAATATTATTACCAATAATAAAATGGAAGAGCTGGAGACGAAAGGAACGAGGCAATGGAAAAGAAGAGGTTGGACATTTGAGAGGGGACCTCATCCCTGACGGGCCTGGCAGGGGAGGGGAGAGCCAGGGAGCACAGGAGAGGCTGATGGTGAAGCAGGAAGGGCGCCTCCTCCAGCGAGAGCACAGGCAAGGAGACCAGGGGTTGTGGACACCGCAGGTGTGTAGACAGAGCAGGACTGGTTGTTGAAAGCAGTTCCCACCTAACGGCTTCATTTCCCTGCAAGGCAGGTGGCCCGGCATTGCACTTGGCCTTCTTCACAATCCAGAGACTGATAATGATGGCTTGTCTGTTTCCCACTTTAGTCTGGGAGCTCCAGGAGGCCAGGGGCCCTGTGACTTGCTCGGCACATAGTGGGTGTACAAGGTGTGGGTGCTGGGATGGGGGATCGAGGATAGGAGTGGAAGCTAGCAGTGGCTGTCGAGGGGACTGGGAGACGGGGCTGACAACTCATGAGAGGATTGCCAGGCATCCCAAAGAACTCAAGGGGGTGTGGATTCCTTGCCTGTGTGTGTGGCAGCCATCCCGGGGGACGGGAGGAGTGGAGAAGGCTGCCGTCCGGTTCTATCGACAGGTGCGGTGAGAAGCAAGTGGGGCCGAGGGACCAGGGTATGGGCACGAGTGCTGATATGCGGCTCCTGCACTCCAGGCTGATGCGATGGACATTGACCAAGACAGGAGGAAGCTGAGGGACAGGAGGAAAAGAGAAGGGTCAGAAGCCTGGGAGACTTGATGAGGGCACCCAGTACAGTGAGGGAGGGGCCTGGAGGTGACCCGTGTGGCAGGGGGTAAGCTGCTGTCAGGCTGAATTCCAGAGAGAGCCACAACAGAGGATGACAAGATCCAGGGGTCCCCAACCTGGCTGATCATCAGCATGTCAAATCTAGTTCCTGTGTCCCATTTCTGGAGTTTCTGGCACCTGGGAATGTATATTTTAAAGTCCCCCAAATGGTGTTGATGGGAGCCAGCTTGGGGAATCCCTAGCATTTAAGGTAGAACTGGGGGTGTGTGCAGTAGCATGAAGTGGTGATGATGGTCAACAGATCTGAAAAGGTTTAGGAGGTCCGTGAGGTATGGGTGATGGATGTGTCAGGCACAAGGATGCTGAAGTCCCCTGGGAGGATGGCAGGCCTTTGGGAGGAGGAAGACGGTGATCGGCCGCCAAGGCCCTAGATGAATATAGGGGCGTATTCTCACAGGGATGATGAGAAGTCATCCTCGCGGCCGGAGCCTCCGTCCCCTCAGAGCTACCAACCAGTTCCACAAGCTCTTACCAGGTTTAGACTCTGCGCCCAGCCCTTGGTAAGGTGCCATGGGACTGCAAAAGGGAGACCCGTGTCTACCGCATCAGGAGGCCAGCATCTTGTGGGGAAGGGACGGCGTCTGGTTCCTGCCCAGTCCTTGGACTATTTTCAGCTCCAGTAGGATGCAGGCTCTGGCCAGAGGCCTTGAGGAGCTTTTAGCCCGAGGCTCTCTCTAGGATTTTGTGCAGTTTTAGGGCCCAGTGGTAACTGTAAAACCGAGTTGCACAGAGTGGCCCCCCATATTCTGCCTGGGACCTCGCCCCATCTGACACTGCTTCGTGACAGACACACCCCGAGGCAACACCCTCGTCACGGACGACGGCTGCAACGCTCAGCAGCCTCGAGAGCAAACGGCATGGACAGGTGTGGGATGGGACAGGACAGGAAGTGAGCGGTGACCACGGCGTGATGTGGCGCTTTGGGGGGATCTCAGAAGTGCTCGAGAAGACTCTGCAGGCAGCTCTGCCTGAGCGGCTGGACAGAAGAAGAGTGTGGTGCCATACGGCGGCCTCATATGTACCACCTGGTGAGGCCCTGGGACCCCGGGGTCACACGCACGCTATTCCATTTCTCCGTGGGCTGTCCACATCACAGTCCCCACCTGCTTATCTAGAATGCACATTCCTGGGCTCCACCCAGACCAACTGCATCAGAAGCTCTGGGTAGAAGGGCCAAGAAATCTGCATAACTCTGCCAACATTTCTGAAGCACTGCCTTACCCTGACTCCTTGTTACTTCTGAGTAAAGTGTTGTCAGACCCATTATACAGATGAGGAAATGACAGCTCAGAGAGGTTAAGTCTCTGACCTGATAGCTAACAGCCATTAAGTGGCTGAGCTGGAATTCAAAGCCAGGTCTTTTGATCCCATGTTCTTTCTATTAACTCTCCGTCTCTCAAAGAAGGAAGAGATGATTGGGAGCTGGAGAAGTAAGGTCATCAGAGACTCCTGTAGGGCTGAACTTAGGCTGGGCCGTGAAGCTGGGCAGGGTCAGGTGGGTGAAAGGCGAGGGGCATCGAGGGTGGACACTTCCTGAGTGCCTGTGACATTGTGCACAGCACCATTACCACGTACACATACCACCGCATTGCATCCTCATACCAGCCCTATGGGCTAAATGTACTATCGTCACCTTGCAGGTGGGACAGCTTAGGCTCAGACCAGTTATATCACTTTAAGGGGATGTGGCCAGTAAGCGGGGGGACATAGATTAGAACTCGGTTACTCCTGGCTTGAGAGTCAAATCATTTTCTACTACAACGGTAACTGCTCTTTTCTTAAACAGCACAAGCCTCTACGCAGCCAAAACCTGACACAGAATCTCAGGATGCAAGAGAGAGAGGAGAGAGGTCCTCTGGCTGGAACCATCGTGCAGAACCCCGAGCCGCCCTACCTACCCCCCCTCACTGCCCCTGAGGCTTCTCCATCCTCGGCCACAGCCCCTCTTCACACCACCTTCCTGGCAGGAAGAGAAACACACCAGCAGGGAGTCAGGAACAGGCCAAGCAGCCTCCAGCCAAGTCTCTAAAGAAATAGGGCAGCAGGTCTGAAGAGTTTTGAAGGTCTTCCATCGCCCTGTGAGACATCGTCCTTTGCGATGTTGTGTCTGCGGCAGGTTTCTCGCACACCTTCTCCTAACCCCATCTAACGGACAGAGACGTGAGGAAGGCGGGGGGTGAGAGCGAGGCCCCCATCATGGGGTGCTGCAAGAAGAAGTGTGTGTGTTAACTTTGGAAAAAGCAAATAAAAAACAAAAACGAAAACTTTCTACCTTTCTGCAGCTGCTTAAACGCACTAAAACTGCCCAGTTCCGCTCTGACTGCCCACGTCCTTCCTTCCTTCCTGACAATAAACACATTTCCTTGCTTTGCAACATCTGAGCACACAGGAGTCTTCCCTCCCCCTAAGATGCCACCTCCTGGAGCTGAAGCCAATGGGTATAGTGGGCAGGACCCACATCGTCATGGCTGCCTAAGCATGGCCCTCCTGCTCCTGTTCCCATCATAGCAAAGGGATCAACATGCAGGAAGGGAACATGCTTCAGGCTCACTTAACGGCCGGTGTCCTTATTGTCATCGCTAATCTACCCCAGCCTGGCCATCTTGAGAGCCCAGCCTGGAGAGGAAGCCTCCAGGCCCTGGGACGTGGCCAGAGCTGTTCTGTGCAGGCTCTCTGGCCATCTTCCTGCCCCAGCTTAAGGGCTGGCAGCGAGGACAGTGGTTATCACACAGAAAGCCCCAGACACGGTCTCTGCCAGCCCCAGGCTGTAAACACTTTCTCTCTTGCCCTCCCAAGGGAGGACCAAAGGTGAGCCTGGAGGTGACCCTGCAGAGCGGCCTGTGCCCAGGGAGGGCCCTGTGGCTGGCGTGCCCTCCCCTGGGGCCCAGCCTTGGCTACTTGCAGAATTCAACAGTGCACAGGCCAACCCCCGGGTGGCAAAGAGGAGGACGGAGAGCCAGGGACAGAGTGTTATAAATAGGCGTGTGTGACTGAGAAGGTCACCGACCGGAGTGAAACATGCCAGAATTCTACAAGAGAGAGACAGATGTGAATTATCTGAGCACCTCACAGCCTTTCTCTCTTGGAATGAACCGAGGGTTCCAAGACAGGGCAAGGGTGAGTAGGCGGCCACAGATACCCAGCCAACAGCTGACAAGCCTCTTCCACTGAAGAGGCACTTGGACATGGCATTTATTTCTTAAAGAGGCTGGCTTTTCTGGGCGCTCACAAGAGACTGGCCATCCGAGCTGGAGAGTGGGAGGGTCTCACCCTTCACCCCCTCCTGCTCCTCATCCTGGGTCTCTGCACAGGGAGCTTGCCCCCCAGGGACATTTGGCAACGTCTGGAGACATTTCTGTTTGTCACGCCTGGGGAGGGGGAGATACTGGCATCTAATGGGTGAAGGCCAGGGATGCTGCTCCACACCCTGCAACGCACAGGACAGGCGCCTCACAGCAGAGAACGATCCAGCCCCAAAATTGTCAATAGCTCCGAGGTGAGAAATCCTGGCCTAGCCCCCCTCCCTGGCCCCTCTACCCCCAGACACCACCTCCTTTCCCATTCATTTCCAAGGGCCCCGTCGAGGCAGCCGGAGCCACAAGTACACATAGCTACGCAAATAGCAACTCCTTATTTGCCGTGTTTGCTCAGCCAATATTGACTTTGCAGCCTAACGCCGGTGCTGTTGAGCCAGGGTTATTCTCAATATTGTTTGAGCAGCATTAGAACAGCCTGTGATAACCGGCAGCAGAACAGGAAGCTGCACCCCACCCCCGGCACACCCCCTCCCCCAGCCGCACCTCCTCCAGAGGACACTCCCGTAAAGAGAGAGAAACCTGTGTGCTCGTGGAGTCAAGCGGACCTAATGCCCGCTCCTTGGCTGAGCAAACACACAGAGGTTAGAGAAGGAGCACGCTCTCTGCTCTCTGGCTGAGTCAACACTCCAGGGAAGCTGGAGCAACTGAAAAAGTTTACAGGGGAGGCCGACCTTTGGTGAGGGGGCTGGGCAGTGAAAAATGACGGCGAAGCAGCCCCAGGCTATACACCAAACCCTGCGGTTGGGAAAGACCCCCAGAGACCAGGGTTCTTTGGCTCCTGGTGACTAAGCAGTAGGATGGTGAATCCATCCATGAACCAAGCACCCATTAGATGAGGGCCTACTAGGTGCCAGACACTGTGCAGATCAGGACCAGAAGCTTAGAATGGGAGGGCCCTTATGGATAAGGTAAGGCAGCCGCCATGTTTGAATGATGAAGACCTAGGAAAACAGCCTTCTTCTTGGGGTTGGTCTTTGCTGTAAGGGAGTAACCAGCTCCTGGGCATGAGTTCAGAACTGAGAACAACGTGGTCCTTAGGAAACACTCTCCCTGCCAGCTGGGCTCAAGTCCCTGTAACAGGAGCCAACATTGAATGTGCCATAGTGAGAGGCCTTACACTAAGTCCAGGAGAGGAACTATGGTCATCTCCATTTGAATATATCTAGGTATAATCTGAAAATTAGCTCTGGCCAGCCCTAGTGGCCTGAGAACACCAAAATGGTCATTTGCTAAAACTGGTCATTAACATTTTCTACTAACTGCTCTCTCCAAAGACTTGGAAAATGAGGGGGGAAACTCCTCAGCAATCAGCTATGATGTAGGCCCTTATGATGACCCAAACTCTAAGCTTCAGAAACGATTCATTTTTAAAAGTATGTGGTGGGCATTTTCCACACGTGGTGGAATATTTTTATTCAACAGCCAAGTCATTCCACTTTTCCCCCAAAGCAGACATGTTAGCCAATGTGCCTGCCAGGTCTGTGCCCCCTTCTCTGAGGAACACCTTCCCACTGACAGGAGTGGTCCTGCTGCCCTGTTTTTGTTTTGTTTTTTTTGCGGTACGCGGGCCTCTCACTGTCGTGGCCTCTCCCGTTGCGGAGCACAGGCTCCGGACGCGCAGGCCCAGCGGCCACGGCTCACGGGCCCAGCCGCTCGGCGGCACGTGGGATCCTCCCGGACCGGGGCACGAACCCGTGTCCCCTGCATCGGCAGGCGGATTCTCAACCACTGCGCCACCAGGGAAGCCCCAGGCCCCTGTTTATCACCTGAATGCACCCTGTTGGAACAGAGACAGACACCTGACTAAAAAGAGGTACCCCATTGGCTAGCCACTGACCAATCTGATTCCTTCCTCTGGGCATTAGGATTTAGACTCTTGGTGTCAGGTCCATGATCTAAGAGATCACGTCCCACTTGAGGTGTACATTTTTGGACCTAGAGAAGGCCAGTCTGCCGGGAAAAGAATGAAACAGACCAACTGAGAGAGACTGAGGTAAAAGAGCACAAGGCCCCAGAGAAGGGAAGACACAGAGTGCAGGCAAGCAGCTGTCTGGGGCTCTCATAACTTTCCAGTAGTTCCACCTTGAGCATCTCATGGGGACTGGTTGTCATCCCTGCCCTTGGGTTCAGTGAGATTCCTCGTAGCCTTCCAACAAATTTATTATTATTATTATTATTATTATTATCGAGAGCTAAGTCTATAATAATTCTGATTCTTGCACCAAACGGTTATTGACCAAGACACCTAGTAAGAAATGCCCTGTTTTCTGGACTACACTTGTTCATCACTGAGCATCTCACCCCGTCTTCTTCCCCACCCTTGGTCTAACTTGATTCCTACCTCTCCTGACATTTTCATGGAGATGGCTCATGCTTCCTTTGAGTGTTTCAGGTAATAATAACCCACGGTGCACCCCAGTGATCAGCAGCTGGGTAAGCTGTGTAACCTAGACACCACGTTCCGCTCAGTGGTTTGTTTGCTCAGCCTACTTCAATAGAGGCTGTTAGGCTACCAGTCAATAATTAGTCATTCAACAAACATCCATCAAGCTATACCCCAACCCCAGCAAAGACATGTTGAAAACACAAACAAACTTTTAAAGACCACAGAGCAAATGTAAGCACATTTTTCCATTTTCCTGTCACAGGAGAGGAGCAATTCTGATGTGCTATCAGCCCTAGTGCAGCTAGACGTCATCAGTTACACCAACCGCCCAGTCGGAACCAGAAGTGACAACAGAGGCACAGCTCTTGCTCTGCTCACCCTGGAGGGGTATTAGCTAGTTGTTGCCCGTGAAGGGAAACAAATAGCCCCGTTAATCCCCAAGATCAGTGGAAATATAACTGGACCACCTGTAGTATCAGGGCTTCCTTCCGGGGCTCCCCACTGCCCTGAGTCCCCACTACAGGAGTAGACCTAGAGGGCATTCATCCATCCTATTTTTATTGGGTACCCTTTTATTATGTGATAAGGAACCTCAAGGAAACATCTCCCATCTCCATAAGCTTTCGTATTGTTCTACCTCTCAATTTCATTATTACTATGATAAGATTATAACTATTAACATAGTAAGATAAACATTTAAAACCATCTAACAAATCACTTGCCTTGCCTTTAATGCAATCAACAGTCTTTTCTTTTTCTTTTTCTTTTTTTTTGCACATTACCTTCCATAGGTAGTATTTTTACATAGACGTGACTCTAGCAAGCGTATCAGGTTGTAATTTGCTGTTTGGTCTTATCTGCCACTTTTCTATGTGTAAGCAATGTTTCTCAGGCTCGTCTTCCCCACCCATGGCCTCCCACCCCATTCAAAGCTCTACCCAGGTGTGCCCACATGGGGTGCCCATTTTCCCCTCCTTTACTTCCCCAGCTCCCCTTTGATGCCTCTGTACTTGCAGAGCTGCAGGATGGTACTGCACTCTTTCTCCCAGGGCCCAATGCCCAGCCAGGGAAGCCCCTTCCAGCAGGCACAGCCACCCTGCTGCCCACCGACCCTCCTGCCTGGACACTCTACACGTGCCCATCACCCAGCCACTGCCTCCCTAGGTCCCATCATTTCCCCAGAGCACTCTAGCCTTTGCAGGAGCCATGACTCTCTTTTCTACCCTTGAACACCCAGCACCTGACACAGAACATAAGGCATAGCAGATGTTCAAAAATATTGGGTGAAAAAATGAGTGAATAAATTAACTAATGCTTTGTGATGAACAAGTGAGCCATCGGGGCCCCCGGCTTCTTCTTTCTGCACCTGCTTCCCCTCCACCCAGAGCTCTCTGCCACCCTGGCCAAAGTATGTACTTTGAGGGCTTATTCCTCAGACATTCACGCCCAGGTCCTGTAACCTGCACACACAAGAAGGGCCAGGCTGCAGGGATTTGGGCCTGGTTCAGTTCATGCGGTCTTGACAGAGAAAGAAGCAGCCCAGGACTTCTCTCACGGTTGCCTCTTTCCTCTCACTCCTTCCCATCCCAGCTCTAGCTTCCCTACCCATCTTGCCAAGAACTCTTCCCATCACATCTGGGCATTTCCCTTCCCTCGTCCACTTAAAATAGGGATTGAGCACCTTCTGTGTTCCAGGTATAGAGACGAATCAGAGAGAATCCCTGCCCTCAAGGAGCTCATCGTCTGATCAGGGCCCAGAATGAAAAGAAATACAATAATGTAATTTCCTGGAGCAGAAGGTAGAAAGCCTCATTGCAGAGGCAAAGTGGCATCTTCGGCTGTTGACATGAGTAGCGTACATGCCAAGCTGTGCTCGGGTCCCTCAGGGGCCTGCAGTCGGGTCTCATGTTCTGGTCCAGAGCTTTCCATTCAGGTTAAGCATTGCCCTCCTCCCGCATCTGCCTTCAAAGGTGAATCCCTACCCCCATAGGAGACACTACACAGGCCCTCAGACTCAGTGGGGATCAGAAGCTCTCCTCCCTCCCAGGAAGGGTTAAGATTGCAATAAAGTACATGCTTGCTGGGAGATGGGGAGAAGTGTAAAGGTGAGGAAGACACAGAAAGGGGGCCTGGAGGCTCCAATGACCCACTTTCACAGGCAGGATCAGCTCCAGGCAGGAGGAACAGCAGGTACTGGCCGATATACCCAGGTCTCTGCCTGCCTCCCCATCTCATGACCTCGTGCCCTGAAAGATGTCAGAGACCTCATCTCCAACTGTCAGCAGAACTCCCACCCTGTAAGGGAATCTGGAGCCCTCTAGTCTGACCTGCTCAGTTTACAGCTGGAGAAACTGAGCCTAGAGAAAAGTAACAGGACAGAGTCTCTCTTTCCCTTTAATTTTACATTGACTCCTGTTTTGCAAAATGACGTTGGGACGTGTTTATCTCCCTTGATCAAATAATTCCATTTCTGAGACTCTCCTCTAAGGAAATAGTAGTCCTAAGCACAGGAAAAGTTTGGGCACAAAGACGGTCAGCACAGCATCATTCCAGCTAAAAGTGGCAGAAGAGAGGGCAGGCTAAGCAATTCCCCTTGATGGAAAACAGGTTGCAGGCAATCCACTAAAAATTATAGTTCAGTCCAGCTTTTAATAAATGGGAAAATTCTGGTATGATATTGGAGGGGAGGAAAAGATACCAATTTTTATATGAGCCTAACTATGTGAGAAAAGCAACTGCAGAGAAGCAAGACTGAGAAGAAAAAACTGGTTTTCTTGTGTTTTCCTTTTGTTCCTTGTGTATTTTAAAGTAACTAGCTATGATAGGTAGTGAGATTACAGGAGAGTCCCCTCAAAGAGACATTCAGATTGGGAAAAAAATAAAATTATATTTTTTAAATGATTATATTGGGGAGCCAAATTACTAGGAAAAGAAAGGTTGTTCCTGACAGCCTGGGGAGTTAAAGTTGCTTCTCAAAATTATTTTAAAGGCCACTGTCAGAGCCACTCTTTTCTCAAACTATCCTGTAGGACCCTGCTAGACACCACATACTCACTGGGATACATTCATTCAAGAAAATTTACTAAGTACCTACTGGCACAAACAGTGCCAGGCACTGTGTTGGTTGTTAGGGATACAAGAGTAAACAAGGCCGATGGAGTCTCTGCCCTCATCAAGCACAATGACAGAGACATTAAAAGGGTCTGCACATCACTAGCGTAAACTATGATAAGCACTACAATTGGGATTGAGTTTGGCTACCAGGAATAGAAATTCAACTACAGTGATGAAAACAAATGAGGGTTTTAGCTCTTACAAGTCCAGAAACAGGCAGCCCAGGGCTGGAGTGACGGCTTCCACAAGGCCTTCAGGGACCCAAACTCTTGCTATGCTTCTGCTCTAACATACAAACATCCTTCATATCCTTAACCTAAAGGTCCAAGACAGCTGCTAGAGCTCCAGCCATCACATCTATGTTCCAGGAATAATAAAGGAAAGACACAAAGAGCAAAATGCAAAGAGAAAAAATAATCAGTCCTTCCTCAATTTCTCGGAAGCTCTACCCAGCAATTTCCTAGCTGTCAGGAAGCCTATGAAAGGTAGTCTTTTAACTGTACATGTTGCTTCCCTGTTAAATTGGGATTTGATAAGACAAGAAGGTAATCAGGTACGTCAGAAAAGGGCCAGCAATCTCTGATCCAGATGATGTTGTGAGAGCAAAACACAGAGAGATTCAACCAGGTCAAGGAGGGGACTCAAAGCCATAATGTTTAAGCTGAGGCCTAAAGGATACATGGGAGCAAGAGAAGCAAAGGGGTAGGGGAAGAATTCCGAGCAGAGGATCAGAAGCTCCACCCAGTGGACAACTCTGCTGTGAATTCAGCAAGGCCACGGGGACAGCCTGAAGTGAGGTCAGGAGACATGGCTTTAAGGCCTGGCTCGGAGGAAACATCACATCCCCCTCTGAGCCTCTCCAGCTGTAAAGTGAGAACTCCGCGCTCGAATCCTATGAAATATTTATCAGGGCCTCTGCTGGGTTATGTGGGGCAGGGAGAGGGCACACCACCTTATGCCGTATCCCCATTCTCTCAGGGCTTTCGGACAAGACGGACGGAGGAAACTCATACAATTTGAAAGCTGTAAGGGGAGAACTGGATCAGGCAAAGAAACCAAGCCCCACTGGAGGGTTCAGAGGAGTTCACTTCTGAGCACCATCAGCCTCACATCAACCCTGGGATACAGGGACCACAGAGACCACAGATCTCTCTGCAGGGGTGTACGGGGTGGCTGCAAGCATCCCTGAAGGCCTCTCCTTGGACAGGATTCTTGATGATGCCACACAGTGGGGTGGACAGTGGTGGTGACGTGGGGACAACCACCACTTCCTAAACATGTTCTGCGTGCCAGGCACTGGGCAGCTTTGCATTTATCATCCCGTGTAATCCTCCCAAGGGAGCCACTGGATAGGTATGAGTTACTTCCATTTCACAAATGAGAAAGCTAAGGCTCAGAGAAGTAATTTGTCCGCATGAGGATTCAGAGTGATGGGAAACACTGGTGAAATCACTCTGGTGAGAGTCCTTTGAAAACCTAAATCTCTTCCCATGACCATATGACTTTGGTCAAGCTTCGCCTTGGGGCTCAGTTTCCTCATCTGTAGAATGAGGTCACTTTGGTTTGCTACTCACAGCTCTTGCAGCTCTCATGCCTCCAGTGTCTGCCACATGCAGCCGCCTTCCCCTCGGTGTTTTGCTGCATCTTCACGATGCAGCCCTTCCGGGTAGGTGTTGTTCGCCCCAGGTCATGGACAAGGAGTTGACCGGGTCCCTCTTGGCTCTCTCTCCACCGCGACAGGCTGGCTCGTGGAGATCCACCTGTGTCAGGTGGACGCTGCCCCCTGCTTGACCTTTGTCCTCGCGAGCATCTGGAGCAGGGTGGGGATGCACAGATGGGCCCATGGCTCGTGGGCCAGCCATGGGAAGACACCAAAGGAGGCCCATCACAGTGTTGCTATTCAGGTCAAAACACCTCCCTATGTTTAAACAATTACAATCCATAATTAGTTGCCATCACAGTGTAACAAGCCCGCTGTGGTTTCAAAATCACAGTGACTGCTTTATTTAGCTAAAGCGACCGCAGCTGGGGACCACTGGATTATTTGTCAAAGAAAATGTCTCGGCTTTGGCTTCCCAACCTTCTCTTAGCCTGTCTCTCCTGGTTCCACAAGCACACACCCACCCCACCCACTGCCCCCTGCTCTACCACTGTCTCAAGCTGGGTTCCTTGCGCCCATCCTTGAGCTTTTCTATAGCTTATCCTTCCTCCTCAGCACTTCTTCAATCCCTGTCCGTCCTTTAAAGCCCGGTCTGGGGCCTCCTCCTCCAGGAAGTCTGCCTTGACTACTGCAGCCCCATTGGCCTCTCCTGCCAATCCAGTCCCAATGCTCCTTCACACACTAGTTGGCTCACTGGTCTCTCAGTGTGGGGGCTGGGAGGAGAGAAGGAAGAGGAAGTAGACTGTGGAACAGGAGGGAGAAAGATGGGGCACAACACAGGCCTTGGTACCCAGCTCCCGTGCTCCAGGGAAAAGGGAGCCAAGCTGGGTGGGGTGGACATGCTGACGGAGCCAGGCCAATGGGTCCTTCCTGCTTGGGTCTCGAGGGGTCTCAGCAGGACTAAAGCTCTGTATTTCTGAGGGAGGAGATTATCAGGGCAGGTATATTATCAGGGAGGAGAGGCTGGAGATGTGCCCTGGGGCACAGCTAGGTTCTCTCTTAGTGATGCTGAGCTAAGACAGTGCTTTCCTATCAAAGGTCAGGACTTGCAAGGCATCAGGGGTGAGGACAAAAGATTTCCCTGGTACTGAGAAACATACAGTCACTCACTTGCCAAATGTTAGCGGAAATTTTTGAATTTTTCTTAAGAAAGAACAGCTCAGGAATCTAGTGATGGTGGACATCAGGACTTGTAATCCTTGTTACTCTGAGAGGTGGGTCTACAGTCAACCTGGCCCAGGGAGGCTGGGACAGGTGGCCGGTCAGAGAGGGGGCCCAAGAGAAGCTGATGTTCCTCCCCCTTGCCAGGGGGTGACCCCTCCCACACTGCTCACTTTTGGACTTCAAGCCTTTAAGAGCCTCCCAGTGCTTCCAGCCCAGGCTCCAAAACAGACACACCTAAAATTACAGGCGGACTTCAGAAATCAGGCAGCTCAACCTCCATCTAATCATGAAACACTTCACAACCTCCCTGGTGAGTAGTCATCCAGGGACAAGATTATTATCCCATTCAACAGATGAAGAAACTGAGGCTCTGAAAGGGCGGACAACTCTCAGAAACCTGTGAAGAGTCCCGTGCTGTCTCGATTCTTGGGGGCTGTACCCCACTTCCCATTCCCACGGGGCCTGGCTCTTAGCTGCTTGTCCATTGACCACCCCTCAAAAAACAAATACGGTACCCAACAATGGCTTAAGGCATCAGGTCCAATATTTCTGAAAGAGAGGCATGCATCACTAACATGTGATAGGTGGTTCAGGGAGTCTCAGTTTACTGCCTGGAGTCTGAGCCTCCTTCTCTTGCAAAGGTCAAGTTGAACTAGCCTCCCTTCAGCTCCAACGTTCTCTGGTTCCATAAAATATTTTTAAGAAGGGGCGGGAGAGGGGAGCACAACTAATTCTATACATTGTCCATGTATTTTTTTTACATGTTTTATATATTTTTTTATATTTTTATATCCAGGGACATGGGGGTGGGGAGAGGAGCTGGTGCAGAACGAGCTTACTGACCTCTGAAGAAGCTGAAGGTCAGAAAATGGATTCAAGAGGTGAGGTGCCCCTGAGAAACCACAGGATTAGGGCTTCTTCCTCCTCAGCCCACCCGAGGCGTGCGAGCTGGAGACCCGTGTGGACCCCAGTCCACACACCCCCACCCATCCTGGACGAACAGGAAAAAGAAGGTACTGGCAGGAGGTCTTCCAGGTTCGAGCAACCCTTCTCCCCGAAGGGCCAGGCTAACTGCGGGCTCCGCGAAGACTAGGGGGCTTGCTCCCCGAGGCTGCCCTGTCCTGAGCCAGCCATCATGCTGACAGCGGATGAGACCGGTTGAGGTCTTCATGGCATTGCTGACCCAACTGGCCAGGCCTCCCTTCGAGCTTTATTCAACTCAGACTGCAAGTCCCACCTCCTCCATGCGGCCCCGAGTTACCCTACCCCCCAGAGCTGCTTCCCTCCTCAGAGCACCTTATTTCATGTGTCACCCAGGCTGCCCGCTGTGCCACCTCATGGAATGTTTGCTGATTGACGGACTCCAGCGCCCAGAGCAGAGGCCAAGACCTGAACTGGGGACAGACCAAGGAGGGAAAGTGAACCAGGCTCTACTGGGGAGTGCCAGAATGAGTCAAAAAGAGAAGTGTCCGGCAGACACTCATCCTTCCCTGCCCTGTTGTCCCAACTTCATTCATTCATTCAAAAGCGCTTAGCCAACACCTGCTATGTGCCAGGCACAGTGCTAAATGCTGGGCCACTGCAATGAACAAGACACAGCCTCTGACTACATTGTTTATATAGATCAGTCAAAAGGGCAGACATTAAACAAATAATTACACAATGAATTAATTAACTGCTGTTGTAACTGATGCTGTGAAGAATAACTAAGGGCAGGTGCTAAGAGAGAATGCTTGCCAGGAGGAGCTTACCTGTAGGAGGGTCACGGAAAGTTCACAGAAGAAGAGATATCTTAGCTAAGACCCGAAGATGGCCTTTAGCGGGGAGATGGCAAAGTAGAAACAACCTGTGCAAAAGTCCCGAGGCAGGAAGGAGCATGGAACATTCCAGAAATCTGTGGAGAGTCAGTGTGGCTGGAGCTCCGAGCCATGCAGAGAAGAGGGGGCTATGACGAGGCTGGGGCAGCGGCGAAGAATCTAGTCTGGGTGGGTGAGGAGCCCATGAAGAATCTCAGCAAAGAAAGAGCTCTCTGCTTTTTAACTTGGCCGTGGCAAAGTTTTCTGCTGGCCTAGGCCATCTCTCTTCTAAAGGTCAACAGACATTGGGACTTGCTCTTTCTAACCAGAATTTGGGCCATATTAACAGCCTACATCTGCACAACTCCGTGAATGGTTACAGCGCTTTCCCACCCAGTATTTCTTTCCATACCCACAGGAACCTCATCAGGGAGGCATTTTTAGCCCCACTTTGCAGATGAAGACATTAAGACTCAGCAAGGGCTTCCCTGGTGGCGCAGTGCTTAAGAATCCGTCTGCCAATGCAGGGGACACGGGTTCGAGCCCTGGTCTGGGAAGATTCCACATGCCGCGGAGCAGCTAAGCCCGTGCGCCACAACTACTGAGCCTGCACTCTAGAGCCTGCGAGCCACAACTACTGAGCCTGTGCTCTAGAGCCCGTGTTCCGCAACAAGAGAAGCCACTGCAATGAGAAGCCCGCGCACCGCAGCAAAGAGTAGCCTCTGCTCTCCGTAACTAGAGAAAGCCCGCGCACAGCAACGAAGACTCAATGCAGCCAAGAAAAAAAAAGACAGTGAAATTGATGAACCTGCCCAGAGGTCACCCGCACAGTGTTCTGTTCAAGATACCATGGTGGCTGGATGAAAGGACAAAGCAGAAGAAAAACTGGCCTTCACTAGGTACAAGTATGCAAATAGTGCAAATGTAAATGAAGCCTACTAAGAAGGAAAATCTAGGAATAAAAAGTATCACACAGTTCAAAGCAAATGAAAATATTCAGAATGAATCTGCTTTTTTGAATTGCCTACTAATAGATATAGGTATAGGGACAGATACAGATACAGATGTAGGTGTAGCAATAGGTAAGAGCCATAGAAAATCAAGAGTTGAAATAACTTATTTTTTCCTATACCTCTAGACCTTAGGCTGCTCATTTTGGGTGATTAGCAAATTTTATGGTCCTATGTGCCGGCAATGAGATGGTTCTAAACTAAATTTCAATTCTTAAATTTAATAAATAAATAAATACAAGGTTAGAGCTCTTCACTTATAAATGCTATTTCAATGTCTATTGCAACGTCAATTAAAATGATAAATAATAATAACAGGGGCATGAATCCTAGATCGCAAACCCAAGTATGCAAGAAATACCACTTTCTTCCATCCTTCTAATTACCCAAATGCAAGGTCCTGAGCCCCCTCAGAGGAAGGGTCTGAGCCTCTACTCCATCAGGGATCCACTCTCATTGCCCATATTCAAGGGCAGACAAGGAGTAAGCTTGCAAAAGGAGAGAAGACAGAAACCGCATTGGAAGAGAAAGCCCACCTAGGAAGCAGAGCAGACAGAGATGGATTCAGGGGCAGGCGTAGGGGGTGGGCAAGCCCATCCTTTCCATGTAAAATACTGAGGGCTGGAGTCGGGCTCAGCATTAGAAATTTGACACTCATGTGAAATTCTGCTGCCAAAACTGCTGTGCAAAGGCACAGGGAAACTGAAATTTTAAAAATGAATCCTCAGTCCTATGGCAAATGAGTCATTCAGCAAATTGATCACTTGGCAAATTGGCTTTTAGCAAATTGATTTGGGGCATCTAGGCCCGCTCCTGGAAGGCTGTCTACTAGCCAGGAGAGTGTGCAGAGTCTGGTGGAGGAGAACACATCTCCCAGGGAGCAGACCTTTCCCCTCTGCCCCCCGCAAGAGAGACCTCCAGGTGCACAGAGGCCCACAAGTAGACGCGTTGTCAGGGGATGTGGGGAAGCCTGGCTGCCTTCCAGGGCGGCCTGAGGTCTGAGTCCATGGGAAGCAGCTCTCCCGCCCACATAATGGACCTTGAAGTCATTTATGGATAGTTAAACCTCAAAGCTTAATCTGTAAAACCGATGATGCTCTGCACCTCTGTAATCTTCTTCTGGGCTGCCCGAATCTGAACATCTGCATGGATGCCGGCTGATGGATGGGGTCCACCTGTGCAGGGCCCTGCACTTGAAGCACACCCACCTTGGCCCTCCCGATTCATGCAGGGCAGAGGGCTGGCAGGGTCACAGAAAAATCCACTCACACTTGAGGGGCGCCATCCAAGCAATTTTTTTATCCACCTGTTATTTTCAGCCAGAGTGCATGCTCTCCAAGGCTTCCTCCTGCTCTGATATTTTGTGATTCTGAGGCCCAGAATCCTGTGGGTTACGACCTCCATAAATCGTAATAAAATAGAGTCAGGACAGTAAGTCAGCAAATCCTGCCCAGCCAGCCACTCAGTGGTCATTTATATCCACAGAAGAATAAGCGGCGGACACACTTTGATGGATGTCCTACCGAGTAGACACGTTACAGAGGGATCCATCAGAAGAAGGGAAGAGTGGGATGGAGCCCAGAAAGGTGGGCCAGTGATGATGATGTTGATGAATTGACAGCAGTGGAAGAGGAGGAGGAGGCATCTTTACAATATTCAAAATTCTCTCACACCCTCACCGTATCTTCGCAAGGCACACGGGACAGGTATTGAGTACCATATTGCAGAAGGGGAAGTTGAGTCTCATCAAGGTTAAGCACCTCATCCAAGCTCACCTACCCAATTTGAACCCAGGTCTTTCATACCCAGGAGCCAGCTGTGTCCACCGAGCTGCCTCTGATGACCATCTGCGGCCCTGGGGTCCTCTTACATGCACAAAGAGCAGTGACTTTGCCCATGTCAATGGCCAATGTGCCAGTACTGCCAGATAACAAATGAGGCAGCCTCTGGGGTCAAGATGACAAAGCAGGAAAACGACCCTAGACACTACTTAGTATAAACTCTTCCCCACCAGAACAGAGAGAGAAGGAATCCCTAGTGGCATAGACTCCCAAGCAGCAGAGCCTACTGACCGTAGTGCAGCATCAGGGCTGGTGGCCGCCCCCCTCCCCACCAGCCTGGAGGCACCGATGCCCACTGACCCATCAGCCCCACCCTTCCCTTTCCCCTGCAAACAGTGAGGGGATGGCATAAATATGGCCAAAGGCAGGCTCTGATCACAAGCTCTGCCCATCTGTTCTGCCCCCAAACACTTAGTATTTTATAATCGTAGCATCTAGTGAGCATTTTGCCATTCTTTGTTGAATGAATGCATGCATGTATCCATGAATGAGTGAATGAATGAAGAAAACTCTGGCCTATGTACAGCATTTCCTCCCTTACACAGGACCTTTGCATCCAGTATTCCATCTTATCCTTGGGATACCCTGGTGAATGCAGTATTGGAATCCCTGCTTTAGAGATGGGGCGACGGAGGCCCAAAGCGATGACCGTCTCACACGAGCTAATGGCAGAGACTGGCCTAGAATCCCAGCCAGGTTCCCACTTCCGTGTTCCTTCCCCGTGCTGGCTGCTGACCTGGGCTACGATCTCCAAAGAGAAGAGCTTGGCCTCCAGAGCCCAGGAAGCCAGCGTTCCCCTGGTCACCCAGCTCACCACCAAAGGGGACCAAGGAGGCTGGAACTATGGGAAAGCCCCAGAGAAAGTGTTCTCACCCCTTGGCTAGGGAGGGAGCATTTGTCACTTTCTAAACAGGCCTCCATGTTTTCCCCAAGTTAGCTCCTAATTTCCAGATTTGGATGAGGACCGGAAACCACCCCTCCCTTTACCTTTCTGATTGTGACTCACTCTGAGAGCAGGGAAGTGGGAGGGGTGAGATGCCCAAGGCTCAAGTCTCACCAATCTTTTGCGTTTTTTCCTGGTAGCTTTATATTTTTTTAAAACAGCTTTATTGAGATATAATTCATATACCGTACAACTCACCCATTTTTTTTACAATACCATTAAAAAATTTTTTTATTTTATATTAGAGTATAGTTGATTTACAATGTTGTGTTAATTTCAGGTGTATAGCAAAGTGATTCAGTTATATATATACATGTATCTATTCTTTTTCAGATTCTTTTTCCATTTGGGTTATTATAGAGTATTGAGCAGAGTTCCCTGTGCTATACAGTAGGTCCTTGTTGGTTATCTATTTTATGTATAGTAGTGTGTGTATGTTAATCCCAACCTCCTAATTTATCCCTCCCCAACCCACCTTTCCCCTTTGGTGACCACCAGTTTGTTTTTTAAGTCTGACAACTCACCCATTTGAAAGTGCACAATTCAATGGCTTTTAAAATCTTCACAAAGGGGCTTCCCTGGTGGCGCAGTGGTTAAGAATCTGCCTGCCAATGCAGGGGACAAGGGTTCGAGCCCTGCTCCGGGAAGATCCCACATGCCGCAGAGCAACTAAGCCCACGCGCCACAACTACTGAGCCTGCGTGCCACATCTACTGAAGTCTGCGTGCCTAGAGCCCACGCTCTGCAACAAGAGAAGCCACCACAATGAGAAGCCCGCGCACCGCAACCAAGAGCAACCCCCGCTCACCGCGACTAGAAGAAAGTCCACTCACAGCAACGCAGCCAGTAATAAATAAATAAAATAAAATAAGTAAAACATAAAAAAAAACTTCACAGAGTTGTGCATCCATCACTACAGTCAATTTACGTACATTTTCATTATCCCAAAAAAGAAACCCTACACCCCTTAGCCATTACTCCAACTGTCCCAACTGATGACCCAGCCTTAGATGACAGCTCATCTACTTTTTTTTTTTTTGGCTGTGTTGGGTCTTTGCTGCTGCGCGCGGGCTTTCTCTAGTCGTGGCGAGCAGAGGCTACTCTTCATTGCTGCACTCAGGCTTATTGCGGTGGCTTCTCTTTTTGCAGAACACGGGCTCTAGGCGCACGGGCTTCAGTAGTTGTGGCACGCAGGCTCAGTAGTTGTGGCGCACGGGCTCAGTAGTTGTGGCACACGGGCTTAGTTGCTCCGCGGCATGGGTGATCTTCCCGGACCTGGGCTCGAACCCATGTCCCCTGCATTGGCAGGCAGCTTCTTAACCACTGCACCACCAGGGAAATCCCTTCTGCCCATTTTTGGACTGGGTTGTTTGGTTTTTTGATATTGAGCTGAATGAACTGCTTGTATATTTTGGAGATTAATCTTTGTCAGTTGCTTCATTTGCAAATATTTTCTCCCATTCTGAGGGTTGTCTTTTCCTCTTGTTTATGGTTTCCTTTGCTTGGCAGGCAGCTTCTTAACCACTGCACCACCAGGGAAATCCCTCATCTACTTTTTGCTCTATAGATTTGCCTGTTCAATTCTCACCAATCTTTAAAACAAAAAAGTCCCCTCTTTGACCCCTCAGTCATTCATGCATCAAAGTTTTCCTGACCACACACTCTATTGGGCACTGATTACCCAGCGCTGTGCTCAGGGCCTTGTGGGCAGGGTGGGCACGGCAGCCTGCCTCTCAGTGGTCAGCACCACAGCCGACGTCCTCTCCTGCCAGGCATGCCAATGACCTTCCTGCCAGAGGTCAACCCTAGGCTTCTCTGCCTTAGTCTTGGATGTGTTAATCCTCCTTCACAGCTTTCCCTTGACCTCCATCACACCAGCCTCAGACTCTGTTGCCCACTCCCTTCTCTGCATCCTCTACCCCCTCATTAAATGACGATACTCCCCAGAGCTCTGACCTGGGCCTTTTCTTTTATCTCCCTCTATTCAGCCCCTTTAATCATCTCATCGACACCACAGGGATTCAAACACTACCTGGATGCTGAGGACACCCAAGTCAGTTCTCCAAACTCTACACCAAATGCCTGTTGGACATCCTCTCCTGAGGTGGCCACTGGCATCCCAAATTCAGCACATCCACACCTGAGTCCACCCTCATGCCCCACACCCAACCTGCTGCTCATCTCTCCAAGCCTGGAGAGTGAGGGGTGCCCCCACCCCCCAATCAGCCACTGGAGTCAGGGACCTGGGGGTCAGCCTCAGCTGCTGCCTCTTCCTGGTCTCCATGTCCAAATGGTCATCCCGTTGGATGGCTTCTACCCACCCAGTGTCTCTGAGAGCTGTTCTTCTACTCCTCCCCCTGCCTGCCCTAATTGACCTCCCCCTCCTCCTTTCTGAACTAGAACACTAACCTCCACACGGCCTACCAGCCACAGCCGAATTGGCTGCTCTAGCCTGCATCCCAAGGCCCTGCTTGATCCAAGTCCCACCTTCTTCTCAGCCTCATCTCCGCCCACGTGCATTGGCTCCAGCAGCCCTGAACTCTCCAATCCGAGAGCAGACCCTGCTCTCTCCCCTGCCAGCTTTTCTGTGAGTTTTTCCCCTTTCCTGGAAAACTCTCTCCCAGCCCTCCACCCCCACCTAGGGAACTCTTACTGCTTTTCCTTCAACACTCAACTCAAACCTCACCTTCTGTGAGAGCCTCGCTCCCAGGCCCCTTACCTGCAAAGCACCATCACTCGCCCCCCTGAACCGTAAGACCCATTCAACTCAGCCCCTTCAAGGACCGTGTTCTGCTCTTTTTTCTCTCTGTATGTCTAGTCCCTGGTGATGTTACACCCACGGGGGCCTCAGTGAATGACTGAATGAATGAATAGTGCAGGTGGGTAGACTGGATGGGACACAGAGACATTCACCAGGGACGGAGCGTGACAGCACCAACAGATCAGGAGGAAGGAAAACGCCCAAACCCCTCTGCCAGGTAAGTTGTTTACCACCAGCTCGTGCAAGACCAGACTCAACCCATCAGACACAGAGGAATGGCTTACAGGTAGCGCTGCGGTGCCCTGATTCCCTCTGGGGCTCAGAGGAACCAGACCCGGGGGAGAGCTGAGGAAGTCTTCGGAAGCAGTCTGCCTCTGTGCTGCAGCCCAGCCTTTCAGGATCTGAGCAGAACGAAGGTTGAAGGGTTGAAGGAGACACTGCTTCTCCAGGGAAATCGCAGCCAGAAGGCGTCTTCCAGAGCTCCAGGGCTCTTGCTGGGAAAAGCTTGGCGCCTCCTTTTCACCAGGGAGCCTGACTAGCTGGTGAGGGTCAGGGAAGGGGCGGCAAAGGCATTTCAAAGCCAAAGGCGGATGTTCCCCACCCTACCCCACCCCCAAGGTCATGGCCTGGAGTGTCCATCTGCTTGACCTTGTGGAAGACAGGCCTGACTAGGGCTCCAGAGATCAAGCCAGACGCCCTGCCCAAGTGGGAGGGAAACAGCACCAGGACACTCAGGAGGCGAGGGGCAGCACTTAGAAGAGGCAGGAAGGGAGGGCTGGAGACTCAGGTGCCACTGGCAGCCTCTTCTGTTTGACTTTGGGCCAAAGGTAGGTGTAATGCTCTGCCCGACCTCAGTCGCGCCGACACAAAAGGAAAGCAAGTGGACACGGGCAACCCAGCTGCTCCTGGCAAATGTCACATCCAGCTATAGCGACTCTCAGTGGCCCAAGTTCCCCCTGGCCTGCACCCTTTTCCCTCCCGGTAGCCCCCTCCTCTCCTTCCTCCCACCCCTTCCCCAGGGCCGGGCTTTGTCCCTGTTCCTGAGGGGGAAAATCTGCTCCCAGAAGCATAGGTGCCTGGCCCCAACCCCCTTTTTACAGCCGAGGAAACTGAGGCCCAGAGAGGGGAAGGGACTTCGAAGCATCACAGAGCGGCCCGCCCCCCCCAGGACAAAGGTCTTTGTGCTGACTGTCCTCCGCGTGTGCTGGGCTGTCAGTCTAGGAAAAGCTGCGCTTAGCCCCGCCCCCTGACCACATCCTCCCACCAAAAAGAGAAACAGGGCTGCATCTGAACACAAATGAAAGCTATGTGCTAAAGGGACAAAGTCTAGTGGGGGGTTTGGAGGCATCAAGAGCAGAAGCCTCGGGGAAGGCCTGAGCTCACCCTGCTCTGTGCCCGGCTGGGCTGGCTGTGTGTAAGCCATGCCCGGTACCCTCCATCCCGGCTCCTGCGGCAGCTTCCAGCCTGACTCTGGGCTTGATGTCTGACAACTAAAGCAGAGCCAGGCCAAGAGAGAAAGAGTGAGAGAAAGACCTGCTCTTTAGAAGCTGCAGCAGGGCCCCACGGCTCCTGGTCCCGTGTTCTCTGAAGCCTACTGAGGGGCGAGGCTGCATCATGCAAATACTTGCCCACAGGTTCAGTGACACGGAAGAGGAGCAGGCCCTGAGATCGCTCCCTGCTTAGGGCCCGTGTGCCACCCTCCTCCAGTGCCAGCTTCCCCAACATCAACACCGGGTGATGGCACTGGGATGGGGAGAGCAGACACAGGTCTCTGGTGCCCTCTGCTGTTCAGCACTCCTTTCCCACAGCCTGAGGGATGGCACTGAGGCTGGCAGGAGACAGTAAAGGAATGTCACCAGTCCCTGGGGTTGCCCTAGCTCGTAGCAGCCCCTCCATCTACTTTCCAAAAGGAGCCAAGACAAATGCCACGCTTAAGCCCTGAGAAGGGCAGTGTATCAGTCAGAATACACCAGGGTATGTCATGGTAACAAACACCCCCTAAAGTGAACCAGCTTGTAACAATTTTTATTTCTTGGACCTGGGTTGTCCGGGGGTGATGCTCCATGTTTCCTCCCTCCAGGATCCAGGACAAGGGAGCAGCCACCATCTTGAATGTTGCCAGTGACAGTGACAGAAGGCAAGAGACTGAAGGGCCTCCACAGACCTTTAAAACTTCCACTCACAGCTCATTGTCCAGATCAGGTCTCATGGCCCCGTCCTATACAAGGGGCCTGGATATGCAATCCTACCAGGTGCCCAGATGTCTGGGGGCTGGAAATATTCAGAGAACAGTATGATGACTAGTAGTTAGTCTGCTCTTTGGGTCACCAAACATTCGGCTCATTCTTCCTCCTACAAGCAAAACACACTCACCCCTCCCTGAGGAATACAGCCCCAAATTCCACCACCACCACCCTGCCCCGCAGCATAGTATCGGCACAGGAACAGGACCTCAGGGTGGCCTGTGAGGGTCTCCTTATCAGCAATGAGATGCAGTAATCCCTTTATCACTCACAGGCGGGGCACCTCCTGATCTGGAGACCAATGACCTGAAAATTAAAATTATTTGCCTCCCTCAAATTCAATATTCAATGAAATAACAAGTACAAGATAACGTCAACGATACACCCAGTTAGAAAAGATAAGTGGGAGATGCACCTCGGCAGACACTGCTCCACAGTTACCCTGATGTTCCGCGGACAGACGTTTGAAGGGTTCCTGCCCTAGGACTGGGGCATTTTCCTTGCTCAGGGACTGGGACTGTCCCTCGGGTATCTCTCCCCATGGTTCTTTGTGCCTCCCCTGTCTGGCTGGCCCCTGGGTTTCTTCTTACTCAGAAACTTGGGATGTTTGTAGCCCTGTAATGGCCACCCCACCCTTGAGTCTACTTGACCTCCAAGTTCCAGCATGACACCAGTTGCAATGTCCCTTAGGTCTCAGTTCAAATTCCAGAGAGAAGGAGCAAGAGAGAGAGAGAGAGCCTGCTTGGCACAGTTGTATCATTTAGGACCAGGCACACGAGTTGCAGTTACCCTCCAGCTTATGAATGGACCTGCTTGGGAAGGGACCATATGCTGCCTGCACGGCCTGGGTTGCCCTGGAGGTAAAAGTAGGGAAGACAATGGATGCTTGTTTTCCCTGAGACAAATTGCTTGGCGTTGCCTTTGAATGACTCTGAAGAAAACACACAATTTGGGGTGAGAAAGTGAGGTTTGGCCTTCTCCCACCTCAGACTGCTAAATTGTTTTCTTTATTTCCCTAAGTCTCAGTTTCCTCATCTGTAAAATGGGACAGCGATCTCTGTCCCCATCTCTGTCTTCCGCTCACTCCCTTTGTCCTCTCAGGCTCCCAGTGGAAACAGTCCCAGGTCCCAGTTGCCTGAACTGGAACACAGTCCAGAGTTACCTGTCGTCTCTCTCAAGAAATTTTGCATTTGTAATAGAGAACTCTCAGAGACCGAATAACCAAAGGAATACATCTCTAACAGTAAAGCGTAAGGCCATGAGAGAGGCGAAAGGGGGAAATATTTTGGCAGAAAGGAGGGAGGAGAGATGGGGCACTCAGGGTCACCTAGATATGAAGTCTGCTCTCTATTGCTGACTTTCCATTTCCTCCTTTGCAGGTGAAGTGAGTCAAGGCCTGTCTTGAATGACAACTCTTGTTACCAGAATCCTTGGGTCATTTTCAGTGGAAAACTTGCGTTTGAGCCATGTGTGTGGGCGTGGCGCCCACATAGGTACACGCTCTCCTTCCCTGTCCCCTGTCCTCTAAATTCTACCCCAAAGTGATTCAGGCATAGTTTTGATGATAGCAAAACTATTACAGCCCACATTTCTCAACCTCAGGGTTTTTCTTTGGAAAACTCTCTTTCCTCCCTCGTCTGTGGTAGTCTGAAGATTTGCTTTGTGTCCTTTGCACTCAGCCCCAGCATGGGTTTTGGTAAACATCTTTTTTAGGGCATATCAAAAAAATAACAAATAGGTAATGTTGGCACAAAGCTTTCCAGTCTATAAAAATATGGCCACACTTATTATTTCATTTAAGACTACTGATAATCCCAAAAGGGCAATTATTTTACAGAAGCAGAAACTGAGGCTCATAGAGGTTAAGTGACTTGTCTAAGGCCACACAGCTAGTAATAAAAATAATAATTGAGATTAAAATTCAGGTATTTAGACCATGTGCTCCTTCCACCTTATCAGATGGTATCTCTCCCACACCCCCTGGCTTGATGGCCACAATCCTTATTCCCCAGGGAGAGCACCTTTCACACCAGAGTCAGCAAGAATAGACGTAGGGTGTAACCTTCCCCTCACTTCCCTGGGAAAGGGGACAGAGGGTCACAGAACATCACCACAAAATGAGTGGCCTTGGATCTTAGTGAACTGGAAGGAAAGAAAAAGTTGATTTTAAAGCCTGTCCACATGCTCTCCTATCACTGGCCTGGGTCTCTTTGCAGCAGCTGAGCTGGTTCTAATTTTCAAGGCCAGGTTAAGTGGTGCCCTGTCCACCCACAGTGACAGACCAGGGCTTCCCTGGGGCCAATACCTGCAGGTCTCTCCTCCCCTACACTCCATTCCTGGTTTGCCACAGTCAGAAGCTAGTTGTACCCTTCTCTGCACCTCAGTTTCTCTCTCCGTAAGATGGGAATGATCTCTGCTTTCCTGTCACAACTCTCCAGTAGGAGTGGAGAGGAAGATGAGAGGGCACAAGTCACGGTTTCTTACAGAACTTTGGTCTTTTTATAGAGGTGATATCTGAATAAAAGATAAGAGCAAGAGTGGCCTCAATGCTACCTGATAAGAGGACTCCAGAGGAGAAATTAATTCCCTGGCACATTCTGGGGAACTGAATTTTCTAAATGATTAGAAGTTCCTTTGATTCCAACCCATGTGGCTACAAAGCCTTCTAGTATTCCAGAGAGAGAAACTTGCTGGGGCCATGACTGGAGCTGGTTTTGCTGGTATGGATCCTGCCCGGGCGGGACCAGGGGCAACTGCAGGAGATAGTGGCCAAGTGGACCTGGAGCTCAGATGGACTCAGGAGTCACTTAGTTTTGAGTCCCTAGTTCCTTAGTTCCTTTGGTTCTTTCTCAAAAGGGTCAAGTATGGTAAAATTCCAAGTTGTGGAGGGGGGAAGCAGTAATTCATTTTTTCACAGCCATAGAGAAGTGTACTGAAATGTGTATGAATAGCTGCTATTATATCTGTGAATAAATTGTCCCGGTCACCATGATCTGGTACCTCTGTCACTTTGATAAAAAAGCTCCCAAAGACATGGTTTCCCCATCTGTACAATGAAAGAGTTGCATTTCATTGTCTTTGGTCCCTTCTAGAGTGAATACTTGCTTGGAATAATAAAACACCAGAGCCTTTAAGACTTAGAGGGAAAGAGACTCCAGGTTTAGTGGGGAGAGATGATGTTGCCTGGCTGAACAATCTCCGCCTGTTTCCCTCCCTCTTGTCTTTCCTTTGGGAGTCCTTAACGCATAGCCCAACGTTGCCACTGCTTACACAGAAATTAGCTACCATATTGGAACCCTAGGCTGTTTCCTATAGTTGTCTGCTTCTGTGCTGACCATCCTCCAGCAGCATGTTAACATGTGAGCTTCCTGAGGGAAAGGAGCACATCTCCATCTGTATTAGTCAGAATTCTCCAGAGAAACAGAATTAATAGGCAATAAGATAGATAGATGATAGATAGATAGAGAGGTAGACAGATAGACAGAGAGATGGTAGATAGATGTGTATATGTATATATATGTATATCTGTATATATACTGGGGACTGGGGAAGCAAGGGAGGGAGAGAGGGAGAGAGAGAGAAATAGATTTATTTTAGGGAATTGGTTCATACAGTTGTGGGGCTGGCAAGTCCAAATTCTGTAAGGTAGACTGACAGGCTGGAAAGTTAGGTAAGAGTTAATGTTGCAGTCTCGTGTTTAAATGCCACAGGGTAGCAGGCTGGAAACTCAGGCAGCATTTCTATGGTGCAGTCTTGAAAATTCCCTCTTCTTTGAGAAACTCAATCTTTGTGCTTAAGGCCTTCAACTGATTGGATGAGACCCACCTACAGGATGGAGGGTAATCTGCTTTACTCAAAGTCTACTGATTTAAATGTTAATTGCATCTAATAAATAACTCACAGCAACATCTAGACTGATGTTTGACCAAATGGCTGGTCACCATAGCCTAGCCAAGTTGACACATAAAATTAATCATCACACCACCTCTCACTCACCTTTATGTGCCCACCTGGCTCTTAGGGATGGCCAAGCCTGAGCAGATAAACAGTGAGGAGTCCTCAGAGTGCCCTGACGTATCTTGGTTTCTCTCTTCTCTAATACTTCTTACTTTCCCACTTTTATTAACTCAGTTCGTCTGAGCCAAAGACTCAGCCCCATTCAGTACCATCCGATGCTCATCCCTTGGCCACGCTCGGTGGATGTCGCAGAAAGAGGTGACAAGCCTGGACTTGACCCTTGGCTCCACCGCTCATTAGCCCTGGGACCCTGAGCAAGGAGTTTAGTCCCTTAGAACATGAGTTCCGTGTCTGCGAAGTGGGGGCGTGTGGTGCCCACGTCACGGCGGGATTTTTGTGAGGCTGAATGGCACGATGCACGTGGCATGCCCAGCTCAGTGTCTGCCATGAATGAAGAACCCCATCATCTTAGTAATGATTATTTTATTGCTTCTTTACACACAATTAAAACTCACTAATTCAGACCTATCAGAGAGGGCAGTCAATGGCTGGAAAGTCCACATTAAAAAATAATTTAAAAATAATGTCATTTTATTACTTTAAAATATATTACTCAATCCAGGCTAATAAAGTGTTGCATGGTGAGCCCTTGGGGGACTTATGTTAATGAAAAAATAAGAACAATTTCAGGTTAGTCTATCAATTATTGGTGTGGAAAAGGGTGTCTTGGAAAGTACTTGAAAACAGTGTATTATCCTCTGTAGATTAAGTGTTCCTCCTGCAATCATCTTAATGCATTTTATTAATTTAACAACTTCTCGCTACCTTGAGAGTCCTTCAGGCAAATTGGGTGCAGGACTGACTGGGCTTCTACAAATTCTGACTCGGCGGTGACTGAGTATGAGATATTTCACTGAGTTAGGTCAAGACCTTTATTTCGTGTTCTTTCCTTTTCTTAGAAGCGTGTTTCGGGGTGGCCATCTTCACATGTAACTCCCAGAGGTAGAACTGTTTCTATCAAATAGCAAAGAGGCTGGACTTGGAAACCTGGGCTCTGGACTCAGACAGACCTGGATTCAAATCCCAGCTCTGGCTCTTGCGAGCTGTGTGATCTTGGGCAAGCCACTTAGCTTCTCTGAGACACAGTAAAGTGGAGATGAAACAACCACCCTCACAGGGTTGCTGTGGGATTCAATTAAGTGATACATCAAAAGTAGCAGAAATATTGGCCCTGGTACAGGTGCCAATCTAGAGATGAGTCAGGAGGTTATAGGCATGGTCCGAATGAGGCTCTGAGGGTAGGGAATGCTGAATTATTAGTCTGTATACTGGGCCAGTCCTTGGGTGAGTGACTAAAGTTGCCTATAGACAGACTATGATCTCAGGGCAGGAGCCCAGGAATCATTGTCATTATTATTATTAGCAACAAAAATGACAATTTATAGCTCACAAGAGCTATCCAACTTCTCTCAAAAGCTCCGCTGAGACAATTTATATTTGAAGAAGGTTGTGCAAGGGCCACAGTATTTGTCTGTTTCTCTAGGCATTCCAAGTCTGGATTAGGTTCGCCCAGCCCCTGCAGAAAGGCCTTCCCTGAGTGCAGGTGCAGGTTAAGCCCTTGATTCTACCGTGCATCAGGGTCAAGAACCACCAGTGAAGGGGAGTCTCATGGGAGACCCTGGGAACACGACATCAGTACTTCCTCTGGGGAGGGGCAGGAGCTGTACAATCCCCTTACTCTGTCCTCGCTACAGCTACATCCGGCCACTAGTGCCCCCAACTCCAGTTTCTCAGAGGAGGGAGCTGAGTCCCAGAAGCCAGGGGGACCTGCTCAAGGTCACAGAGCTGGTGAGTGAGTGGTGATTCTAGGGTATGAGCACAGCATGTTGGCCTCCAAAGGATGTTCTCTCTTCCTGTCTCAGGTTCTGCGAAGGCTCCCAGACTTCTGCGAGACGCCTTGGGGCAAGTTCTCTCGCCCTCCTTTAACTGCCCAGACAATAACCACCTGCCTCTCTCTTACAGCTGCCTCTGCCTTTTCCTCTGATTCCAGCCACACACCTGAATGTCAAAACGGCCCCGTGAAGGCAGACCTGGGTCTTGTCTGATTTTGTTGACCCATGGTGGTCAGCACAAGGCCTGGGCCTAAAGAAGGCCCTTAAAACCTGTTTGTCGACTGTGTTGACAAAATTAGTAAGAACTTCCCCGAGGGCCTGGGGAGAAGCATTGGACCTATCTGCCTCTGTTACATGAGCCCGCTCTAAACACAGCTGACTAAAGGTAGATGGAGGGCGACCCCAGGGACTGGTGACATTCCCTCGGTCTCCCCCTTGGCGCCAGGCCTCAGGAGAGGACAGGATGCCGAGCAGCCCAACACCATTGACTCGAGTCAGGCTACAGGGATGCTGCTTCTCACAGCAAAAGAGCCCAGAGAGAGGCCTCTTCTCAAGGGGGTGGGAACCAGTTAAGAAAGAGAGTCTCATGGTAACTGACTTTGCCCCACCTTGGCCCCTGACTGAGACCCTCCACGCAGCCCATGTAGCCCAACCAGAGGTGGCCAATCAGTGCTGTAACAAGACTACTTGATACCCAGGAGATCATTTTTTTTAACTCACACTTCTCCTATATAACACAATTATTTTCTGTAAGAATCATGAAATGCAATGAACTACAAGAGTATAGGTGCACCAGTTGGTCCCATTGGCATTTCTTCCTCATTTTCGCTCGCTACACATGATTCTGAAAGCAGTACCTACTTTTAAAACCTCCAGACATGGTTTCACTTGCCTCCTCTCTTGTTCTTTTCATTTTTCTTAATTGAGCTCCACCGAATTCATGTCATTTCCAGTTGACACAAGTGTCCCACTTGAAATTGCTCTAGACCTTCAGAAAAATGATGAGCCTGTCGCCTCACAGTAATGCAAGACATTTCAAGTTACTCCAAATTCCTACGGGACAGAAAGGCACAATTATTTATACAATGGTTTTTATACATGCCTACCAATTTGAACTTTGACCCTTCGGTTACTGTCTGACATAATAATAATAATTTATGTAAATAATTATCCAGTAACCAATGAGGGGATTTTAATAAAACTAAAATATCAGCAAAAGGTACAGTTATTGATAAATCCACTTTCTGGATTTTGTTCTGTCTTCTTAAAACGCTTAAATAATAAGCTTCAATTTTAAAAATCTTATTAAAACTCAGTAAAATATTTCCAGCATGAGCTAAAATATGCACTTACTAAACAAAAATATGACACCTCACAGGTCACACCCTTGCACCGTTTTACATTTTCAACAAAAATAAACTCCAGTGGTCCCCTAGAATGACTGAATTAAAGAACTCAAGTTACCTTTTTCCATTTTACAATCACTGCACTATCATTGTTCATTTCAAATCTACTTTTTAAGCGCAAGAATGCTCAATACCACAGAGAGTTGGAGACACAAACTGTACCCGGAGAGAAAGCAAACAATTCTGTAGCCTGACTCTCAAAACAAATGCATATGGGTAGGTCCATGTTTGGAGAGCCAACTCTATAACTAGGAGTTCTCCAAATTAACTTCTGTGTACAATAAAATGTTTATTAAAGGACAAGTAATAAAACTGTCCTGATGTGAAGGGTATATTATTATGATTATTAAACTCCACGGTGTGACTACAATTGTTTATACCTTAGGCCAAGGAAAGATTGTTCATGGAGGAGAATTTTATCACTGACATTGTTTACAATTGCCAGTATACAATGGTAATAAAGGTAGACCAAATTTCAGTCAAATGTATTGTTTTTTGTTTTGGGGGGTTTTTTAAATTAATTTATTTATTTTTGGCTGCGTTGGGTCTTCGTTGCTGCCCGCGGGCTTTCTCTAGTTGCGGTGAGCGGGGGCTACTCTTCGTTGCGGTGCGTAGGCTTCTCATTGCGGTGGCCTCTCTTGCTGCGGATCACGGGCTCTAGGCGCGTGGGCTTCAGTAGTTGTGGCACGCGGGCTCAGTAGCTGTGGCTCGCGGGCTCTAGAGCGCCGGCTCCGTAGTTGTGGCGCACAGGCTTAGTTGCTCCGCGACATGTGGGATCTTCCCAGACCAGGGCTGGAACCCGTGTCCCCTGCATTGGCAGGTGGATTCTTAACCACTGCGCCACCAGGGAAGCCCAAATGTATTATGTTTTTTAACTCCTCTGCACCTACTTATTGCTTGCACTAGAGGACTGCGCCCATCGCTCCACCCTTAGTACACAGGCCAAGATACCCTAAATAAAGCCCCCAGAGTTGTCTTTCAGAGCTGGCCAGAGGGAAATGCTATATCTTTTTCCTTCATTGACAATGAAAATCATGTGACTGATTATATTGCCCTTACTGCTTTGGCACCATGAAGCTCAGAGCCAAATTCATGGCTCACTTTGTAGGACCCTATTCATTTCTCCCCTTTAATTTCTCCCCCGAGCGCTTAGGTGTCAACCTAATGTATACCTTCCCAGTCCCGATATTCAACTTATTGTTTCCAAGTTTTCAAAATGACTTCCCACACAGCCTCGTTAACTTGCAACATCCTTCTGTTTAAATTTTGTCTTTTGCGTTTCAGTGGCTTTAGGTGGG
This sequence comes from Physeter macrocephalus, assembly GCF_002837175.3. Taxonomy (NCBI): domain Eukaryota; kingdom Metazoa; phylum Chordata; class Mammalia; order Artiodactyla; family Physeteridae; genus Physeter; species Physeter macrocephalus. Next base: position 61,832,419 of record NC_041224.1, on the reverse strand, counting down.
GCACAAAACCTCCGGTTTACCACAGTCTCCACCACTCCCTTATGCACTGCCCTGTCGACTGTCTCTTTCATATCTTCTCTGCTTAGCCTCTGACAGCCTTTGAGCTTGCAACCCACATGTGGTTTTTTTTTGTTTATAGATTCTTGTAAGCCAACTCATCTCCTTTGTGGAGTGGAGAGGGAGTTCAGTCCAGCTTGGTCTGGTGTGAGACGTGCTGTGATCTGGGAAGAGGGGCACCGTGTATCGAGCACTGTGCCAGCCTCTTTTGCATCCTCTCATCTAACCCCTCAATAACCTGCTGAGACAAGCATCGGCACCATTCTATAAGCGAGGAATCGAGGCTCTGAGGAGTGAAGTGCCCCATCCCAAGTCACACAGAGTCTTGGTAGCAGAAATAGGATGGAAACCCAGAAGGGTCTGGAGCCTGCTCTGAGCACTGGGTGAGGGCGGAAGTGGACTGGAATTCTCCCCAAGGCAGCAGGGACGCCCTAGGGAAGAGGTGAGCTTCTATTCCTCCCGCCTCCCACTACTTCCTGGCTCCACACAGCTCCCACAGAGATGCCCACCAGGAGGCCTGGCAGGATCACCGCATCGCCAGCGAGCTGTGCAGCCTCTCAGGCCCTGTCCTCAGAGGGACACCTGCTGGGTTCAATGCTCTGCTGTTGCCATCTTGAAATTCTCAATTTTTGAATGAGGGGGCCCCCCACCCCCACCTAGACTGTCAAGTGACAGTGGCAAGATGACCCAGCCACCACCAGGCTCCCCTGCTCACAGCGCCATTGGTATGTGGAGGACACCTTGCACCAGCAAAGGCTTCTGAGAGGCAGCACTCATAAACCCCAGCTCCTCCTCCTGGACTCCTAACAGCCAAAGTGCTTTGGTGTCATTGATACCCTAAGCTGCCTGTGCTTTGCTCTGGATGGTCGCCACAGCAACCAGAGGTTAGCCTCTGCCACTGAATGAATCAGCAAATAATTATCAAGCACTGTGCTAGCAACTGTGGCAGAGAACAAGCAGCTTCACCGGACAGTCCAGTCTTTAAATAATTTTAGTAAAAAATGCCCTAGAAGAAGTGGGAGGTAACATATGTAAGACTCTTTCTCTCCCATCCTGGAAACCATGAGGTAGACACAACAGGTAATTTTACAGGCACAGACTTTGAAGCCAGAGACTTTGGGGTTCAAACCCCAGCCCCATCACTACTAGCCGTGTATCCTCTCTAAGCCTCAGTTTCCCCTTTACAAGGTGAGGGCACTCACCCCTGCCCACCTCACAGGGCTCTCTCTTTAAGGATGAAGTGAGCTCATGTATAACAAAGAGCTTTGTTGACTGTGCAAATGTTAGGTTGTTCTTTCAATAAACATTTATTAAGCATTTACTCTGAGCCAAAGCCTGAGTTAGGCATTAGAGCCTCTCAAATGTAAACGTCCTGGGCTATTTGGGATTCACCCTTTTTTTTTTTCCAACTGAGGTGAAAGTCACGTAACATAAAAGTAACCATTATAAAGTGAACACTTCAGTGGCATTTAGTGCATTCACACACCACTATCAAGTTCCAAAACAGGAAAAGCCTGTACCCATTACACGTCCCCCTCTTTTCAGGGTATATTTTCTCTTGCTATCATTTTGTTCTTCTCAGGAGTTGATTTCCTGGGCTTGATAATATCCTGATGTCCCTCTGATCACCTATGACTCCAAGCCAACCCCTGGATCCAACCTCAAGCTTCACAAGATGAAGCCCAGTTTCCTTTGCCAGCACTGGAGAAACCAGAGCCCCAAGCCGGCCATTTTTAATTACACTGGGGCTGGCTGAGCAGGTAATCGCTGTGTATTTCAGTAAATTACCTCTCATAAAGGAGCTATCATGTTTGCTCGTGTGCCCTTCTTTCCTGCAATCAGCTCCCTGTCTGCTACCATGGCCTCTTCCCAGCATCCTGTGCACTTGGCGAGTGTCCATCTCGTCAAACCGAGGAGAGTCAGGTGCAGACGGAGGGGACGGCGTATGGGCAAATATTGGACTTGGCCACACTTGCTGTCCATATCAGGAACCTGATTGGCGGTATTGATTGACAGATGCGGGGACCAACTGTTTGGAAAGCTGAGCCCCCTCGGATTGGGGTAGGTGTTTCAGCAAACAGCCATAATACTGGGCAAACAGGCCTGTTGGAAGAAGTGCCTGGCGTGTCAGCAGAGCAAACCAAACGCTGAGCAAACAGCTTAAAAGAATGTGGCCACCTCCACGTAACCTCAACCGAGGTATTGATCCCACTGGAGGCGGGAGAGGGGCTGAGCAGGGAACAGAGAGGTACAAACCCCGGCAGAATGTAAATGTTATCTTTAAGCTGCGGCTGTCAGGGCCCTAATGGGCATCTGTTTGGAATTTGTCTTCTTGCAAATCTTTAAATCCAGGTCAGGGCCACGCACAGAATTTAATAACAACTTTTCAGAGAGATCGGGGCTTGGGACTGATTTCATTTTTCATAAGCCCAACTGGGACTTTCTATTCTTCTTGGAGGTAGCAGCCTCGCACGGAAACTTTCTAGGTGCAAGTTCCAAGCTAGGAAGAGGCAGATCTTCTGAACATGAGCCAGAGGGCTACCAGAGAGAAGAAAATCCAGAAATAAAGTTTCTTTCTCTGACCCCTGAACTGGCCATGCATGAGAGCTGGTCGAACGGAAAGAATCCTGGAATCAGTGCCAAGAAACCGGGGCTTACTACAGCTGCCGGGTCCCCCTGGCTGGACCTTCCACCGTCACCTCCCTAGGCCTCAGCTTCTGCATCTTCCCCTTGGAAGATGCAGACCCTGCCGGGGATACACGAGGGCGCAGTTCAGACAAGCCCACTCAGGCTTGGGAGAACACTCTTGCCAGAGAACACTGCCCCTGTATAAGGAGTTGGGCTGTTTGCTGTGAGACCCTGACGGATGCCCTTCCTGGACCCAAGACCCTCTGAGATCACCATGTGACAATGGAATGGACCACAGCCATGACTATCATCTGTTGTTTTAGACCAGTGGCTACCTGGATCTTTCCTAGAAGCTGGGCAGGAGGAAGGAAATATACGATTTGGGCAAATTCCTTGAAAATCTAAAAACCATGCTTGCTTGCCTTTTAATCTTTCTGTAAAAGAATAGAGTGGGAAACGCTTGCTGTTCAGTGTCCAAGTGATGTAAGAGGGCTGCGATCGGATGTCACCATTGGTCCACAACTTCTCTCTGAGAATAGTCACAGGAAGAATCAAACCTTGCCCTCTACCTCCTTCCCCTGACTGGCCTGGTCCCCTAGAAGCTGCCCCCACCCCCGAACAAGGAGGGGGCACACCCATGCTGGATCTTGGCCAGTTCAGAGGACTGACTCCCGTCTTTAATGGAAGCCATGAGCAGAGTGGCTAACCCCAGGGTATTACTTTGCACTGCATTTTATAAGAGTAAAAGGAGCTTATAAACCATTCTGGTCATCTCTGACTTTTGGCATTTGCTCTCACGGTGATAAGAAGAATCAGAGAAGGCTGTGGCTCAGAGAAGGGAGCGTTCCTAACTTTAAGGGATCTTTAAACAGACACTTAATGGACAGATGTAGGCCAAGTGATTAAGAGTGGTGGGCTTCAGAGTCGACTGCCTGGGGTAGAATCCCAGCTCAGCCTGTCGCTAGCTGTGTGGCCTTGGGCAAGTTACCTAACTTCTCTGAGCTTAACACTCCTCCCTGTAAAATGGAAATACTAATACACTCCTGAAAGGATTGTTGTAAGGATTCGATGCGCTACTGTGTGTAGGCCCCTCAGTGCAGCCACTCACCTACGTAACCCCTCAGGAAATAGTAGGGACTCATTACTTCCGTGACAAGGGCATGACAGACCCTAGTGAGAACACGCTGTCACATCCATATGTGACTATTGGAGGACACCCCATTCTCAATGAGGAAGCCCACCAGTCTTGCCTAGAAAACCGACTGTCAAACTGGGGTCAGCACAGAGATTCTACCAGGCAAGTCGGGAAGGGCACTAAGTTTCTAAGGCAGAGCCTGTGAGAGCTTTTCAGGTGGACTTCCTCCCCAGAGGGGACATTCCAAGGCCTCCTGCCCCTGCACCATCAGCCCTACCAGGAAGCCAGGCAGCCAGAAGGCTACATGCAGTGGAGACAAAGTGTGCCTCAGAGAAATGGGCCGCTCTGTTATCCTCTGATTAGAGACGGGAAGCCCCAGCAAGGGAGGGACTTGCCCGAGGTCAGAGAAGGTCAGCTGCCCAGCAAGTTATCTGTGACAATAAGGAAATGGGTGATAAGACTGGGTCTTCTAAGGCAGGAGCACTGACAGGTCATCAGGGAGAAGCTAATGCTGGCCTTCAAAGAGGAGTGGATGGTGGCCTAATTCATTCCCCTCACCAGAAAGTTCTTAATTAATTAGGGTTCCTCGGCTGCAACTAGAAACAAATAAGTAAGCTGCCCCTGTGTTGATACTCCTCCTCTCATCCTGGTGACTAACCCACCCTCAGTGACACGTCTGTCTCCACAAAGGTTGTATCAAAACCATTTGCTTTGGGAACAAGAGAGCAAACACAGGGACAATCTATGATATGTATTAAGTAGAGGCAACGCGATTTCCCACATCTGCACAGCCTGACATCTGGATAAATACAGAAGATCCCCCTCTTAAGGAGAAGGCTCTTAGCCATGGTCGTGCATTTGGCCAAAGTCCACCATGGCCATCCCACCTCCCGGGCCTCAGGCGCCCCCCACTGTCCTAGTGGCCCCAGAGCTCAGGCAGAGCCGAAAGGTTCCAGGACCCCCTCAGACCCCTGCTTTCCCTCCCTCCCAGCTCTCCCCCCAGCTCTTCAGAACGATGACATGGTTAAAAGTGAAAAGGGGGAAACTTGTTGAGTAAAACCATTGCTGTTTTCAAGGGTCCAGGAAGCGTGCCCTCACTGGCCTGGAAGTAGGAAAACAGGGCACACACCCGTCACTCCACCCATCCCTGACCATCGTCAGGTTCCAGACCTTACTCTCATGTCTGTCGGGCAAAGTCCTCTTCTCTTGAACAGGGAGATGGCTGCTGAGCACACCTGGAGGAGCTTTCGTTTGGAGGCAGAAGCCCAGCCGAGCGCGCGCTTGGTAAGGGTTTCTGGATGCCTCGGCCCAGAATGGATTAAGGAAAAGATAGACATGGTTCAGAGTGGATCTCTAACCCCTCCTCCATCCACGCTGGGCCGCAGGAGCCCAGAAATCCCATATCAGGTGCCTGCTTTACCTCACCTGCCAGGACCACCCCCTCTGAAAGCCTAAATCAGGAGGTAGGGAAAGCCTTGGCCCCTTTTGCTGTTGCTGTTGCATCTCCAGACACATGCCACGTTCTGCCGCTGCCAGGATGCAGGCCTGAAAACAGGAGCCGCGGTTCCCCCCCGCGGCATGTCCCCACTCTCTCCCCACATCGCTGTACTCATAATTACCAACTGTTTACAGCAAAGACAATTAGGCTGAATCCCCTGATAGAAGGGGTTAATTATTACAAGCCAGGAAAAGAGAGCCGTACTGCAAGCTGACCACCCCCCCCCCACCCCCCCGCGCCCATCTACCTGGATACATAGTAACTAGCACTGCTTTGGAAAGCACCCAGGTTAAAAGCGGGTTTTCACTTGAGAAGCCCCAAGCTAATTACAACCATAATGTGAACTACACAGCAGCACTGCTGATGAATCATTGAAAAGGCTGAGTGACTCCCGAGAATGTTCAATTAACCATCCACCTCTGTAAAAATGTATCTCCACGGCCCGGTGCCTAGCTCTGGAGTATTCTACTAAAATCATAGTCCTGTCTTAAATCACTGGACCTTCCATACAGACTCTCAGTATCTTCAGAACTTTGAACTTTGAAATAAGTAAATACAAATATGCACTGAAGGTGGACCGGCCTCATGGGTGGTGGGTCTGTGATCCGCACAGCCACTCAGGGCCCGAGCTTAGAAGGGCCCCTCAGGTGGTTTAATGCTCTGCTGTCTCTCTCTTGACAGTCTTAATAATTTCTGAGCAGGGGCCCCCCAGCATTTTCACTTTGCACAGGGACCTGCCAACGATGTCACCGGTCTTGCACCAGACTCTGAAAGGAAAGAACAAGATGCCGCTAAGAGAAAGTGAAACGCAGGAATCCATACGTCAAGCCCCTTTGCTCTCATTTGAATCAAAATGCTCCATTCTTTTAAATTTCCGAGCAAGAGGACATCTGAGTTGCAGAATCTTTTTTGAGGAAAGGATTTGATTACATTACAAAATTCCTAATGAGTAGGTCTGACCCTGTCCTCCAAGCTAAGCCCTCTCCTCCCGGCCAGCTGCTGTCAGAAAAGCACCTTTCTGACCTGTTGTATCTGCAAATCGAGGTCGGGGAGAGTCAGTCTTTTCCAGCCTGCTTCTCAGTTGTTCAAAAATATTCACCCAGTGTCTCTACAGCAAAAACAAGTTTTGGAAACTCTAGGTCAAATAAAGTTAATGTTCTGAACTGCAAGACTTCTCAGAACGTTTAAAGAGTTACCAGGAAATGTGATTCTCCACGACCACGCAGACAGCACTTCCCAAGCTTATTTGACTACATCAATCTACCACCCACCCACTCAGGGGAGTATTTGCCATCAGGTTCATGCAACTTAAACTTCAGAGCCTCTCACCTGCCTAGGTCATTCCAAGGCTCTAGAAGGACCCTATCAAAGTGTTCATCAGGTCATATGTTTGTGTAACCTTTGAAGAAGTAAGATCTTGCTTTATCTATCTTCTTAAAGAGCGACCCCAAAATTGTACGAGCTTTGGACCCCGAAAAATCTGTACCCTGCTCTGCACTCATTCCCACCTCTGGAGGCCCCATCCCCACATTATGCCAAACATCTTAAAATGCACTCACATCCCCCCTTTAGTGTGATTTATAAATAACTCCAGGAGTTGAGTCGGAGATAGCATAATGTCATTTGCTTAGTAGACTTTTAATTAAACATTCTTTCATATTGGTTTTGCTCGGTTACAAGGAATGTTAATTTTGGAGGCAACCCTTTTTACATTTCCACGTGGCAATCATTTTCTCAGGCCCTGGGGAAGCTGGTGGGCCCTGAGTACCAAGCTTATAATACGCAATGCATAAGATGGTGCTGTGCTTACCAGCCTCAACAGTTTGAGAAACGCTGCACTAGGTTATTTTCATAGTTGCTTCTAATTCAGAAGAAATATCTATCCAATGTCTAATTCAGACTAAAGGGAGATTGGAGTGGTGAGGAGAGAGGAGTCTGGATTATAGAAATGGAAATTTTTATTGTCAAGAGTCAGCAGGTTTGCTTGAACTGGGTTAACAAGGTGCTATCTAAGGAGACCTGAGAGGCTGCTTTAATGTTAGGACAAGATTGTTGTGCAATTAGCTTCTCAACTCTGTATATGGAAATAAAGGCTTTTAAAATATTTGAAAATGGCTCTTGCTCTTAAGTATTTGAACTGTTTCCCCTTGATGTTCTTCATTCTCTCCTGCTTGGACACTTCTTCCTTTAACTAAGCATTAATAGAAATACACCTTGTGCAAAGCGCTGTGCCCGGGGGGAGAAAATATGAATAAGACCCAGTCCCTGCCCTCTACCAGCCTACCGTCTAATCAGGAATTGGCAACGTTTTTCTGCAAAGGACCAGATAGTAACTCTTTTCAGCTTTGCAGATCATCTCTGTGTCAAGAACACAGCTGAGCCCTTCTAGCACAAAAGCAGCCAGAGACCACGGACAAATGAATGAGAGGAGTCACGTTCCATTAAACTTTCATTTACAAAAGCTACCTGGGCTACAGTGTGCTGACCCCTGGTCTAACAGAGAGACGGACACATAAAGAATTTCCTATGTGAAGGTAAAACCTAATTCTGTGCAATGACAGAAGTGCTGGCCAAAGACTGTGGATTGCGGAGGGGAGGGAAGAAGCAACTGATTGCCAGGGGAAGGACAGAGGCTTTCTGGAAGAGGTATCTGGGTTTATGGAGCCATTGTGTCTCGGTTCAGGCCTTTATTGTTCCCCAGTTGCTTTGTTCTTGCCCGATTTTCCTCCCAGCGAGGCTGGCACTTCTGAGACCTGGCATCTCCTTGCATGATTCACGAGGCTTAGCTAAAATGGGTGCGTATGTCCTGCCTACAAACTCTTCAGCATCCAGTCAAATAAAATCAATGTTGTAAGAAGGAAACTCTGATACCAGGCTCTGTCCCCCAGGCTTCAGATAGCCATTTCTTGTTTGGGAAACCAAACCACCTGTGCCTTTGAGGGGAATTAGACAATGTAATCTCCTCCTGGGCTGCAACCTTGGCTGTAATTCCGTTATTGTTCTTGAGACACTTTCTCTTTGCATTCTCAATATCCAAATGTCATGTAGTTTATTGTGACTTGTTTGCTCAAGGCTGGGCAAATAAAAGAACAAAGGCGGCTGTATCACCCCAGCCTTTGCTATCACCTGCTCTCACCCTGAGCTCAGCAGCCTTCAGCACCCCATCCCCTTCCAGCCTGTGGGCAAGGTTGCTTGAGATGTGGAGCTACCAAGATTGGACAGGAGACAAGGTACTTTCTGAAAGGCCTCCCGATAGCGTAGCTTCAATTCCACCAGGAACCGGGAAAATGATGACACCCTGGCAATAACAGCAGGTAAATGACTTACCCATTACAATGGATGGAACTGATAATGCCAAGAACCAGACGTGGTGGGGTCAGAGGTCTCACCAAGAGACGGCTAAGGGGGTTTAGTCCCTGCACCATCTCCAGCAGCCCCCCTGCAAAGCCTCTCTGAATTAATATCTAATCTACCTGTGAGTGCAGTGTGCTGGCTGCACCACCCATCTGAGTACAGCCCCTGAGCTCCTTCTCCAGAGACATTCTAGAGCCCCCACTCTCCACTTATGCCTGGTTTACACCTGGAGGGAAACAACGCTCACGTGTGTGACACGCTGCCAAACACGTGTGGGACTCTCCAGGAAGCTAGAGGAGGTCAAACCAGAAAATGCTGGATCCAAAATGTACCTCCTCTCGGTATATCAAATGCAGTTAGCACGTGCAAGCACTCTGCCCCTCCCCTCCTAACCAGTTAGCACGCCAAGCTGCAGTTTTCTCATCTGCAATAGTGAGGAAATAACTGTGACAAGCAGTCCTCCAGTCTCGAACCCCAAACCCTGGGTTGTGGTGAGAGGTAGCTGAGAGGCCAGCACAGCTCCTGACTGAAGGGGACTCCCTCTCCCATCTAAACCCGGCCAGGGCCGTCAGCAGTCCACAGAGGAATCTCTGCCTGGATGGCCCTCCTGCTTCCTCTCCACCTTCGCAGGTGTTACCCACCCTTCAAGCTCCAGCTCCTGGCTGCCTCTTCCGGGAAGCCTGCCCCACCACCCTAGCTCTCCCACACCAGCCCCCTCTCAATACCCTTCCCCTGCTTTCAGGCAGGCTCACACAACGTCAAGTTTAATAACACCCTGTCCAATCCCGCAGTCTCATTACTCTGCATGTGTTCATTATCTCCCCAGAGCGTGAGCTCGTTGTCTGGAAACTATGCCTTCTCTTTTAACCCCCTAAGTGTACTGCACAGGGCTAGACAAACAGCAGGTGCCCAGTAAAGACTAGCTGATATAAATCCCAAGGATTTAAAAAGGGTCCAATCCCAGCTTCCTCCTCTTTTAAAAGACATGACCATAGCTGTAACCAATACCTGTAAGGCATCGCATATTTGAAAGATATGCCACATTCATTATCTCGCTTCATCCGCAACCCAGGGAGGTGGGTGGAATTAATCCCACAAGGCAGATGTGGAAACTGACAGCCAGTGACAGTGGGTGATTTGCCTGAGAGCACAGCAGTAAGTGGCAAAGTCACAATTTGAACCTAGGTCTTATGACCCCCAAGCCCATTCTTTTTTCCCATCATATGGGGCTGTGAGCCTTCAAGACCAAAAGAGGGTTCAATGGATGACCGGCAGTTCTGCTAGAGAGAAAACGGCAACCGTCGTTACAGGAACCACAGAGAAGGCAAGTTTCCACCAGACCTCGAAGAAGTGATGGAATCTGGATAAAAAGAGAGTCAGAGGAGAAGGGGCAGGAGCAAAGGCATAGAGGGAGCAAAAGCGGAGGCATCCGAGGCAGATGGCGGATGCCACCCCGACGGTGTGGCCAGAGCTGGGCTCGTGGAGGAGCTGTAAGTAAAAGGCAAAGCCGGCGGGGAGTTAAAGCAGAGCCAAACTTTAAGAGGGTCTCAAATCCCAAGTAGAAGATTGTGAGGACGGTGTGAGCAAAGAGGAGAAGGAGGGTGAGGGGCACTGGTGAGCAGCCCCTCTGCGGGACTCGGGGAGGGACCGGACGGGGAGGGGAGCAAGCAAGAATAAGCCAAAGTCATTCCAAGCTCCCCAGCCAGAGAGACTGCTAAAATGTAGGTGTCATTAACCGACATGGGGGTGGCAAAAATTGCCACTGATTTTGACTGGGAAGGAAACAGGCAGTATCACACAATGTCAAATTTAATAATATCCTGTCACCAGGCACTATCTCATTATTCCACACATGTTCATTATCTCCCCAGATTGTGCACTAGCTGACTTTTAGAAACTGTACCTTCTCTTTTAGCCTCCACAGCTCCTTGTGCGGGGCTGAGCAGATAGCAGGGACCCAAGGCATACCAGTGTGTGTAAATTTCCAGACCGTAAAACAGACCAAAACCCCAAGGTCAGCGAAGGGCATTATAGAGAGATAGACAGCAACTCAATGTTTTCTTAAAAGCACTTTGCAGTAGCAGCCAGAGGCATCCAACATAGCCCAATAATGAAATGCCGCCCCTCGAGGTAGAGAGCTCCCCGTCACTTGAGGTATCCAAGCAGAAACTAGACAATCGTCAGAGGCTCCATGAAAGGAATTCCTGCATGGGAAGGGAGACCAGACAGAACAGCTCCTACAGCCCCCTCCATCTCTCAGACGCTATGGTTCAAAAATGCTGTGAATTTGATCTCCGGTTTCCTTGGCATGTCCCATTCAGAAATAGCCAGACTGATTTAAAAAAAGAAATCTCCATGCCTCTTTCTATTTCTTTCAAACACTTTAAATGTCAAGTTCCAGACCACTGCTCTGCCTTGCCGGGTAGTTGGATACCAAACCCATGAGTGCTGGGTTTAGAATAGCACGGCTGGCGTGGCCAGAGGAGGGGGTCTGACTTCATGCATTCCTAATGCACGTCTATTTTTAAGCCATGAGACATGTCGCCTTCCTTCGCTGTTCACATCAATATCACACAGGGACGCTGACACAGGGCCATCTGTCCCCGCAGACACATTTTTGGGGGAGAGGAGGCACAGGGAACCAGAGGGAGATAGATATGCATTTTTGTTCAAGTCTGAAAATTGATTCAGGATATGATAGCTCCCAAACTCAAGCTGGCCAGAGATGCCATTTGCCAATACCTCTTGGGAATAGAGTGTCTTATTTTTTCACCGCCTTCTGAAGTTTAGCACAGTCGGTCAGTGCACCCACCCACTCATTCATTCATTCACTCACTCATTCATTCATTCATTTGCCTGAGGCGGGCCAGGTCTGGGCCACCCATCCTCTCACCATGCTTGACTCTTCTGGAAGCCCGTGATGCAAGGGGGCATGGAGAAGAGAAGAGAGCATGACCGGGAGGGTGAATAGATGAAGCAAGTGTTTTTTGAGCACCTCCAGTACATCGAGGCTGTGCCCAAACTGAAGTCTGACCAGGTGGAGTTTTCCCTCGAAATAAGGGTTCCTGAGCTGAGACAGAAGATGAGTCCAGACTTGGGAGCCAAAGAAGGAGGGACTTCTTGTGTTCTTCCCAAGATGAAACTAAAAGTAGTCACCAGGGAAATGGGGGCTCTAGGTCAGTGTGGCTATGGACCCCAGAACTGGCCTGAGCCTGCTCTTCTGGGAGAGCCCCACACTCTGGGGAAGAAGATCTAGGAATGAATTTCAAGAGCCACAGTGGGAGCCCACCCATTTGGGGCTTGTTATGGACTCCGATTCTTAAAGCCTTTGAGGGCCCATCACGCTTTCCCATCTCCCTTCTCTAATAATGCACCCACTTTTCCCTTGACACGCTGCTCCCCCATCCCTGGGGGTCCTGCTGGACCAGTCAATCATACGAGTCCACCTTCCCTTGGTAATTGTGCAGTGTCAGGCCCAACCAATCAGAATAGTCCTCCACGAGGCATTAACGGCACTTAATTCAGGGAGGCACAAACGCTCCGGGTGTGATCAATTAGAGGCTGTCCTGGGATGCTTCTGCCAGAGCTAACAAGGAAGACGAACTCTCTCAATTGCTTTTGCTAAACTGAGAGAATACGAGTCTGAAACCACCTGTTGCCCTCTTGCCTCCTCCATGAAAAGGACCTCTGTGTAGAATAGAACCAATCAGAGAGCACACAGGCCAAGAAGGAGAAGAGAGAGAAAGTTTTGATGATTTCAACTGACCCCTGGGTCCACCCTGCAGAAGCCAACCCCAAATATGGCCATTTATGAAAGCCAATACATTCTTTTTCCCCTCTTCCTCAAGTGAATTCAGTTTGAACTTGCAGCCAACCATTTCCTCACTGATTTGCACTGACAACTTCCTCGGCCAGGTGGGGCATTAAAGAACAGGACCGCAGGATGGCTTGTGCTCGCCCTCTGAGTATCCCTGAATCCTGATCTGGCAGGTGTCCTGGGGTAGGATGCAGCACCAGGGTCCCTGGTCCAGCACCAATACTCCAGTGAGGCAGCTGCAGCCCGCGGAGCATCTTCTTAGACCCCGCCCCGGACTTCAGCTGTCCCTGACTTGGACAGAGTCTGGGTGGCACTGCAGTTTCTAGATGCAAGGAGCATCTTCTGGTCTCAGGAAGCTGTCCCTTTGTTCCAGCTCTTGGAATGGACTGGACTGGCCCCTTGCAAGGTTGGGGAATGCCTGGACATTTGGGAGAAGGGAGCCTGAGAAACAGGGCTCCTGGGGCATCTGAGTGTATGGGGCCAAAACCTTCCTCTTTCAGCCATTACTGGAAAGAGCATTATTCATACTCTGACTCTGAAGTTAGTCACCCCGCCAGGTCCACAGGATTGCAGGGAAGAGACCAGCCTCCAGGCTGCGAGTTGGACCACTTTCACTCCAACACACGGCAAATTTAGGAGTGGGGAGGTGACTAAAAGCCGCAGGACACACACAGATGAAGACAAGATGGTCTCGCCCTAGAGGAGCCCACGACCCTTGGTTAGGAGACCCTCTCCTGAACAGAGAGCTATAATGCAGTATGGACTGAGGCGCATTTTTTCATTCAAAAAATATTTTGTGGTAAAATATACATAAACATAAAATTTACTATTTTAACCATTTTTCAGGGTACGATTCATTGGCACTAAGTACATTCAGAATGTTGTATAACTATCACCATTATGTATTTCCAGAAGCCTTTTATCATCCCATATTGAAACCCTGTACCCCTTAAGCAATAATTCCGGTTTCCCTCCCCAGGCCCTAGTAACCACTACTGTGCTTTCTGTCTGTGTGTATTTGACTGCTCTGAGTACTTCGCATAAGTGGAATCATACAATATTCATCCTTTTATGCCTGGCTCATTTCACTTAGCATAATGTTTTCAAGGTTCATCCATGTTGTAGCACGTGTCAGAATTTCCTTCCTTTTAAAGACTGAATATATTCCATTGTGTGGGTATACTACATTTTGTTTATCCGTTCATCCATTTATGGACACTTGAGTTTTTTCTACCTTTTGGCTACTGTGAAAAATGCTGCAATGAACATGGGTGTACCAGTACCTGTATGAGTGTCTCCTTTCAGTTTGGGGGGGCATTTATATCTAGAAGTGGAATTTCTAGATCATATGGTAACTCTGTGGTTAACTTTTTGAGGCAGTGCTGAGGCATATTTGAGGTACATGGATGGCAGATGGGTGGAGGGCACGAGGGGAAGAAATGGGGAGCGAAAGCTTTAGGTTCAGAGAGACCTCAGAGTCCCCACTTGGCCTCTTACTGTGGCTTTGGACCTATGACTAACCTTCTGTGTCTGTTTGTTCATTTATAAAGTGGAGGCAGTGTCTCCACCTCACAGGTGTGTGGCGAGGCTGAGATAGAGGAAAGTCATTGCCAATCACAACTGGCCGCAAATCCCTCTTAGGGGAAAATTGGCCTTTGTTGAGATGATACTTAGCAAGTGCTTCTGATAGAAGCAGGAATGTCACATAGGGTTTGTAGGTTATTCACTGGACAAGGGCACCTGTCCAAAGGGGAAAAGAGGGGCTGAGACATAGCCTGCTCTATACCCACCAAGCCAGGGACCCAGCATCGGGCTGTGCCCACCCCTGATCTATTCCCACACAGCAGTGAAAGTGGGCCTCTCAATTCAAATCTGAGCACCCTCTTCCCCCAGGGTTCTGTGGCTCCCCATTGTCCTAGGGATAAAGTCCAAACTACACTACAAGGCAGCAGATACAACCCTTACCTGCCTCCACAGCCCCCATTCTGGCTATCTACTCCTTGAACCCTAACTCCAGCCCTCCTGAATTTTGTTCCACTATCTCAATGTGAAATTCTCCCTCTCTCTCCACTCAGATGGGGAAATTAAAGCTCTGTCAAGGTAAACATCGTGCCCAAGGTCACACTGCTGGCAGTTAGGTCAGAACCCAAACCCAGTAAACCCAGAATCTATGGTCTTTGGCTACAGGGTTAGAGATGGCACCAGACCAGAGTGCAGAAAGCATTAGGGGTCAGGAGACTTGGGCAGATATGGCCCACACTAGCTGGGTGACCTTGGGAAATCACTCTTCAATGACCTTTGGCCCTGCCACATACTAGCTCTGTTATCACAAAGTACTATTCAACCTGAGGATCATTAGGGGATATTGCAGTGAGCGTATATTATTGCTGTTATGTGTGAGTTGGCTGTTCTGGTCCCTCTGTCCTCAATGGGAACTCTGTTGTGTCTTCTGAATAAGCTTTGTAAAATGAAGCACAATTGGAAATGGAAAAATCCCTGGCTGGAGCAGCTCAATTTCCAATGGCCTGGGACATCAAAATGGCCCCAGTATCTGGGGATTGTTAAAGCATTCTAAATAAAACGGGCATCCAACTCCAGCAGTTCGTTTCCTTAACAAAGAGTGGAGAGAGCAGAGAAATGACACTGCAGAAATCTATGTTACAGACCAAGATTGGACAAATAAGAGAAAATGAATTTCTGTCCCTTCAATCTGCAAATTGAAGCTTTTCAACAGCCTGGCCAAATGCAATTGCACTGGGTCCACATATCATGCAGCCAGGTCACGTTAGCTGAGCTCCCCTCCAGAAGGGTCAGCTCACTGCAAGAGTCCCCAGGCTCTTGCTAGCCCAACCCGGGTTTAGAGTGCTTTGACCCATAATAGATAGTCCTCTGGGACACTCCTTTGGAATTTCTCTGGAAATGCTGGCCTCTGGCACAATCTTCTCCCAGTAGCATTCACAGAATCTGACTATTCTAGGGCCTTATGCCTAAGGGATTCCATTCACCTACTCCCTATCAGTCAGATGGAAAAGGGCTGGACAAATAAGAACAACTCCATTATATTCTTTAAAACATATTGATTCTCTAAACTATGCACATGATCTAAACTTGTACTGGAACACCCAATGAGCTTGCAACTCCCTCCTGGGTTTTGTTAGTTAGTATTAGTCAGCTACTGTTGCATAACAAGTTGCCTCAAAATTTAACGGCTTAAAACAATAATAAAATCCATAATCTCAGTTTCTGTAGGTTAGGGCAGTTTTGTGCAGTTTTGCTGGATGCTTCTGGCTTACGTGAGTTTGTAGTCAAGACGTCAGTTGGGGCTCAGTCAACTGAAGGCTTGACTGAGGCTGAAGGACCCAGCTCCAAGGTGGTTCACTCACACGGAGAGCAAGCCAGTGCTGGTTGTTGACAGGATGCCTTCTTCTCTCCACATGCATCCAGAGCCCCAGGGCTGCTTGAGTGTCTTTACAACATGGCAGCTGCTGTCCCCAGAGTGATCCAAGAGTGAGCATGTTTGTAATCTCATTTATGACCTCACCTTGGAAGTCACATTTCAGTCTTTCTGCAGTACCCTACAGATTACACAGGCCAGCCCTGTTTAAAATGGGAGGGCGTGAATTTCAGGAGGCAAGAAACACTGGGCCTTCTTGGAGGCTGACAATGACACAGACCCATATCCCACAGAAATCCTCACCAGGATCATAAGTTGATATGTGCAAGGATGTTTACTGCAACATTATGCAGGGTGGCCGGGAGTGGAAGTGCTCCAGGCAGAGAAGGGGATGTGGAGGACATGTACAATGGATACTGTGCATCAGATCAAAGAAAGGGATTAAATGAACACATGGCAACATGGATGCATCTTAAAAACATGGTACTTTGTGAAGAAAGTAAACTATAGAGTGAGTTCTATAGCACCATTTACATCAGTTAAAACAACAAAACATTTTGCAGGAACACATCCAAACTACAAGATACATGTTAAACCCATTAGAATAGCTGCCTGGGCACAGGTGGAAAGGGGAATGGAGATTTTTTTTTTTTTTTCTGGCCGCGCCGCACAGCATGCGGGATTTTATTTCCCCCACCAGGGATCGAACTTGTGCCCCCTGCAGTAGAAATGCAGAGTCTTAACCACTGGACCACCAGGGTATTCCCTGGAATGGAGATTATTGGGAATAAATAACAAATGTAAATAAATACATAGGGCGTTATGGGGACCAGTAAGAGGAGTGCCATGACCTAAGAAATAAATTAACTCAATCCTCTGCCCCTGAGACTCAAAAATACCCTTGCACAAGGAAACAGACCTCTTTCCCTACAGCTGGGTCACCTGGAGTGACACCACCTACCACAGAGCTCCCTTCAGAGTAGCTGATTTGTTGTTGGTGGTGGTGGCTTGTTGGTTTTCTTTTGCATCCAAACCCTTGTCTCCAGCCCCCTTTTTCTTTAGAATTCCAGACTCCATGCCCACCTGGGTGTTGCACAAACTGAATTCATTTCCCATCCTGCAAATCAGTTCTCCTGGAGTTTCTCTCTCAGGCAGGACCCCACCATCCACCTAGCCATGCCATCAGAAACCGTGTTCTCCTCCACCCTCCTGCTCTCTCACTCAGCCCCACATCTGGTGGGGCTGTAGATAGCAGTTCAAACTGTCATCAGCCCTTGCTTAACAGATAGAACCTTCCTGTCTGCAACATGGAAATATTAGTGATACTTGCCCTTCTGTAAGCTCAGACCCATTGAGTTGCAAGTAACATACAAATAAACAGCTCAGACTGGTTCCAGCAAAAACAAGCAAACATGTCACCAGGCCCTTGTTTTCTTTTCTTTTTTTTTTTTTTTTTTTTGCTGTACGCGGGCCTCTCACTGTTGTGGCCTCTCCCGTTGCAGAGCACAGGCTCCGGAGGCGCAGGCTCAGCGGCCACGGCTCACGGGCCCAGCCGCTCCGCGGCATGTGGGATCTTCCCGGACCGGGGCACGAACCCGTGTCTTCTGCATCGGCAGGCGGACTCTCAACCACTGTGCCACCAGGGAAGCCCTAGGCCCCTGTTTTCTATCTTCAGCCCCAGCTCTGCTCTCCGCCTTGGGGAGACATCATCTACCCACGGCTCTCAGAGAGGCTCTCCTCTTGTGGTCACAAGCTGGAGGCAGAAATTCCTGGTCTTACATCCTCTCAGCTTCTCATCTTTGAGGGAATAGTCAGATCTTGTTCCCCAGCATCATTGGTTCTCCTTGGGTCACGTTACCATCCCTGAACCAACCACCATGGCCGAGGAAATGCTCTGATTGGCTAGGCCTGAGTCACATGTCACATCTCTGCACTGGGGTAGAGTCACCTACAGAAGCACAAGGAATGAGAATTGAGGGGAATGGGTACCCCATGGGAATCAGGACATGGTGACCAGCTAACGCGCAAATGGGAACTGGGTGGCTCCAGAGGTGATGACCTCCAGGACCTCATGGAGTGTCATGAGGATGCCATGAGATTATGTGCCTGGCACATAGAACATTCTCAGTAAACGTGGCTCTCGCTGGCACCTGCCTCAGTATCAACATTATTAACTTTGGGTAATATTTGAGCATACTAATATTTTTAAAAGCTAGAAATTCCAAAACTTGGCAGTGCAAGTATACAGACCTTAAAATCGTTAAGACTTCTTAGCAACTTTAAATAATGCCCAATGACTTTATTTTGCTTCCATAAATTAAAAAGCTTTTACGTGTCACAACTTTCGAGTTGAGTACATGCAGTATGGCAGAGAGCATCTCTGTTTTCCATTTGAAACAGTGTAGTAAAGTGAATCACAGTCTTGGGGAGAAGAAATATTCCCATTTATCAGAATTCCTGCAGCTCTCCTGGTTGGTTCCACAAACACAAGTCAGGCCCAGAATTTTACCCAGGATCTTGTTTTATTCTTCAAGTTTTTTCTGTGGTGAAGTCTTCCCACTTCAACTAAAACATGTGCTCCTAGAATCTGAGAGCTCATCTACACTTCCCCAAGCCCCCTAAAACAGTCTCCATGGGTAAAGATTCTGAGTTGGTTGGCTGGCAGTCTGGCTGGCTGGCCCACTGTCTGGCCGTCCGGCTGACTGACAGTGCAGCCTGGATCCCAGTAGCTGGCAGAATTCCCATCTGTCTGCACAGCCCACATACCCCCAGCTCCGCTGCCAACCAGGGCTTAGGCCCTGGCCATGAGAGACTCCATTTGTACCATTAACGGCAACTTCAGCGACAGCTGCCGGCAGCAGGTGCAAAGCCAAACAGAGCCCAGCTCTGGGGAGAAATCTTTTGCTCGTCAAGCCAGCTGTAGAGACAGTGAAGAGAAGTGTGTATGTGTGGGGTGGGGGGGAACAGTTCTTTCTGAAAGCCAGCTCAGAGCAGGGAAAGTTTGGTCTGGGCCTTTTTCGTCATCAAGTCAATCAGTCGGACGGGCCAGCTGCATGGCCACCCAGCCACACCAGAGCCGAAGGCCCCGCATCATGGGGACTGGCATCGTCCCACCTGCTCCTCTCATTTCCAAGGAGTCCTTGTCCCACCTCCAAATCCAGATTGCCCTCCTTCTAGAGAGAGGAGGGGACACATGGAAGAGAAGCAAACGGACCGCTATTTAGAGCCTCCAGCCATGGACTAGCTGAACCCCCATCACCTGGAGACCTGAGAAATGCAGACTCTCAGTCTCTACCCCAGACCTCCTGAGTCAGAATCTGCAGTTTAACAATTTCCCCAGTGGATATGTGTGCACATCCAAGTCTGAGAAGCACTGGTTTGGAGACTCAGGCATTCACTTAATTCTTATAAATTTTTATGGAGCGTCCACTCTGTGCCTGGCAGTGTTGTAGTTTCCGCAGGTACCTCGGTGACAGAGGAGAGAAAATACCTCAGCTCTTGCGGAGCTTACTTTCTAGTGGAGAGAAGCACAATCAATGAGATAAATACATAAAATAGATAGTGTGCTAGTGGGTGGTAACTTCTAAGAGAGAAAATTAAGTGGGAAAGAGGAACAGAGGATGCGAGTTGGGGAGGGAGCAGTTGTAAAGAGGATGCCTCGCTGAGACAGACGTGGTGATGGAGTAAAGACCTGGGAGGAAGTGAGCCCAAGGGGAGGGGCGGGGGAGGGCACCCAACAGTTGCAGGGAGGGAATTCCTGGGAGTAGGACTTCCAATTTTAAAACCAAGACAGTCCTGGGCAAACAGGGACAGCTGGTCACCCTGGAAGGAAGGCGAGGGCAGTAGAGGCACTCAGAAGAGGGGGCACCGTCCTGGAGCCTCACCGCTCACAGTGTGGTCCTCGGTCCAGTGGCATCACATCCACAGGGAATGGGAGTATCTTCTTGTTAGAAATGCAGAATCCCAGGCCCTACCCCAGACCTCCTGAATCAGAATCTGCATTTCATAAGGTCCCCCAGGGGATTCAGACTACATATATGCTCCTTCTAGACTTTTATAAGGACTGTGGCATTTCCTATGAGCTGGGAAACCATCACAGATGACATGATTTAGCATTTAACAGGCTGCTGAGTTGAAAATAAATTGAGAGGGGAGGGAGACCAATTAGGAGAGGTCTGATACAATCCAGCTGAGCAAAGATGGCAGCTGCTGGTCCCGGGCTGGTCATGATAGAGGTTGTGAAAGAGGTCGGATTCTAAATGTATTTTTAAAGGTGAGTGCAGGTTTGGGGTGTGGAAACCAAGTCTCTGAGGAGGTAAGCACATGAGCTACTTTTCACAACACGCTTTCTCTTAGGTTCACCTCCCTTGTATTTCTTGTAGTAATTTCCTTCCTTCCACCAACATTTGTGGGGAGGGGTCTGGTTTCTGGAAGTCCCTGTGCTGGGGGAATGAGGCTGGATCCATGAGATGGGCTCTCTGATAAAGAAAACCCCAGGGGCTCTGGGAGTCCAAGCGAAGAACCACTCAGTCTGGGTGAGGGTGGGGTTTGGGGAAAGGTTCCCCCAAAGGACTTGTTCTCACAGCAAAGCTACATCTCAAGGAACCTAAGGTGAAGGATGTTGCAGATGCAGGAAGCAGCCCATGTGAGTCCCCGAGAGCAGGAGAGGGGAACATTCCCGGATGTGGGATCAAATACCCCAGGGCTCCCCGTCGCCCGCAAGAACAAGTCCAACCTCTGTAGCTTGAAATCCAATGCCATCCTCAATCCAGCCCAAATATATTTTCAATTTTATTTCCCAGCTCTCCCCTCCAAATCTCACTCTCCTCTGCGACCCCACCTGGGCACCTCCACTCCTGGCTCCCCACCAGTAACAGCCCTCGATCTGGGCAAGAGGGCCACTGCTGTGGACCCGGCTCTTCTGGTGGCCCCTCTTCTGGCCACACCCTCTCCTTGGAATGAACACTCTATGGGGCCACAAGGATGTGCCCACCTGGAGCCCACATACCCTTCTCAATGCTGCTACCAAACCAGGTCCTTGGGCTCGTTATTCAATAGAAATTGATAAGAGGACAGACGAGAAATTCAGGCAAGGTTTTGTTGAGACTTGTGCTGCAGCAGGGGGAGGTGGAGCGAGAACAGGTAACAGGTGCCCTTGATCACTCTGCCCTCTGAGGAGGGCGGCCTGCTCTCTTAAATGGGGTGAGGATGGGGCGAATCGGTGGGTCTGAGTCAGGTGGAGGCGCAGCTTAGAGGGCCTGCCCACCCCCTTGGTGGTGCCGTGTGCAGGGATCGTGCAAAGTCCCCTGCTTTTGCTCCCAGCACCTCAGCAGTGGCAGTTGGCTTGTGGCCTTTTTGTATCTTACTGTTCATAATTGCGCCGACTGCATGTGCATGCAGTTATTTTTAGTTTATAGTTTTTTTGTGTTCTGTTGCTTTGAGGAGACGTTTGTCTAGGTGCAAGCACTCCGGTAAAGGGTCTCAGGTCCCAGCCTGTCTCTGTGCCACACTCCAGCATCTGGAGCCACAGCATTCACTGCTCAGATGGCCCCATCCCCCTTCCACGGCCTGCACAGGCCTCTTTCCAGGCCAATCCCCCTGAAGGTGAACAGGGAGCGTCAGCTTGTACGCCCAGGCCAGCTATTTCCAACGATTCAGACATTGGACGTGTGTGCTGAGGTGTTTCCTCAAGTGTGGGAGGGAGTCAGGGGTGGAAAGAGAAGGGAAAGGCTATAGGCTGTTTCATCTCATTCTGGTGCAAAATTCCAAGGATGCTGAAAACTCTGAATAGGAACCTGCCTTCAGGTCATTATGAAGGTACATGCATCCAGATGAGCAGAGAAACCTATTTTATTTAACAGATTGCTAGTGTGAGTTATGACTCTTTAATATTTAGACATATGGTCTGTGGCCTCCATTTGGGCTCTTGCCTTGGGCCCACAAAGGTTCTGGCCAGGCCTGTGGCATAGCTTCGACCCCGCATTCCCCTTGGAATGCTCTTCACCTCCTCCTCTTCTTCTATCTGAAGCTAAAATGGAGATCATCTGTCATTTTTGCCTGCCATCAATCCTATCTCCTTTCAGCTGGTACCTGAAACTTTCTTTTCTGGAAGAAACCCATTCCCTTTGGTTTAGATGGGGCTGAGCAACTAGCGGCTGTCAAAAAAGACTGTCTCCTTATGATGGAGAGACAAGCCAGGTCAGAGAGAAGAAAACATAAACCGGGATGGAGCAGGAGGAAGACACAGCTCAAGGAACCCTTTGTCAGCTCCTGGATCCATCCATACCTGATCCCAGCCCTCCCTTGGCCTTTACAATTACCTCCAGTGAATGCCCCCTTTTTGATTAATCTGTTTGGGGCTGGATTTCCATTACTGGCAACTGAAACAGCCTTACTAATCATTCTAATTCATAGAATCATAGGTGTCAGAGCCTGAAGGGGTCTTAGAAGCTATCTGACCAACCTCCACTATTCAAC
The DNA here is from genome assembly GCF_002837175.3 of Physeter macrocephalus. Lineage (NCBI taxonomy): Eukaryota > Metazoa > Chordata > Mammalia > Artiodactyla > Physeteridae > Physeter > Physeter macrocephalus. The sequence goes on along the minus strand of NC_041224.1, from coordinate 61,810,059 downwards.
ACATGACGAATCTGGGACTCAGAAAGGTGAAATGGTTTGTCCCAAGTCACAGAGAAAATCCGGGCCAGAATTGAGACAGGAGTATAGACCTTGCTCCTAAGTTGTGACCCCATGTTTCCCCTCCATGTCCCCTTCCTCAAACCTGCCCAGACCAGAGCTGCACCCCCTCCTTCCCCTCAGCTTGAGATCTGTTCCCAGCATCTCTGGGTCTTGTCCTGCATTTGTATTATCACTTCATTGGTCCCAGTGGGTGTTGTATCCAAATTCCAACAGCAAACCCCTTGAGAGAGGAATGCCAGCCTTCCTTCATTCTGAAGCCCCCCAATGGGTGGATGGGAGCACCACTCCCATCACAGAGTAGGCACTGAATGAGCCCTTGCTAATTTACCAAAGGCCTTGATGCTTGATTGGCTAAATCCAGCCTCCTTTTCCACCCAAGGCTCCGTCTCTGAGTTAATGTTTCTCACAGGCAAGACCTTTTCAATTCAACAAGCTATTTCCCAGGCCATTAGAAGGAAGTACAATCAGAGGTAGGAATGCTATGTGGCTTTTTTCCTCCATTTCTTTTTGTTTTCAATTTTCTGCCTGTGGAGTTTTGTTTTTTTGGGGTTTTTTTTTCTCTCTCTCCCTTCTTTTTTAACAGCCCAACTTGCTCAATTGCACATCGCCGGCAACTCCTGTGAGTTTAGTCCTTAAGTGTTACATTTCTGTAACAGATACTCCAAAAGCAGCACTTATCTTCAGGAGGGGGCTGGTGAGGCCCGCTAAAATTATATTTCCATTTCTGTTCCTATGTTTTTAAGCTGTTATTTTAGCATTTCTGACTAGTTCACAGTTGACACCTACTGATGGAAAATTAGATGAAACTTGGCCAAGAAGGAGCCTTCCCTCTCCTCCCCAGGCTGAGAACTAGCTCCTTTTTATAATGAGACGCAGCTGTGGAGAGGCCGAAAGACTCCTAGATTTGGAAATGCAAGATCCTGCTGTACTGTCCCAGCTCCGCTGCTAACTAGTTCTTGGACCTGGGGTAAATCACCTAAGCCCTCTGAACCTCGTTTTTCTTCTCTGTCAAATGGGAACCCTACCTGCAGAACCTGGGGTTATTGTGAGGTTTTCTATTATGTAAAAATGTCTGGCCAGACACTGACAACAGGAACCCTATACCATGAAAATTCTTAGCACATAGTAGGTGTTCAATGAATGTTAGTTATTTGTAGGTCTTAGTCTTTTTTTCTTAGCCGTTTGATATCCTTTGGATTGGTTTATACTCTGAACTTAAATGATTAAATATGGGAATTATGGGATTCCTCTACTTCTCCGTTAAATTAGCAGACCATGCCCCAGTTACAGGGACACTCAGGCCATGGGGTCAGTCTCAGTTAAAACCCTTCAGCCACGCGCTATTGTTCTGGAGATCAAGCCCAGACTCTATAACACTACGTACAGCAGAGGCAGCTCTCACCCGCCTCCTCCTCTCCTGACACAGCCCCACCTGGAATCTTTGGTCATACCTTTTCATCTGCCCGGTAGGCCCTTTCCCTGGCTAACTCCCCTTCAAACTGCGAAACAGTTTCATTGCACCCTGTCTTTGGGCTCCCACCGTGCCTTGTGCCTCCCCCTTAGGACCAGCATCAACAGTCTTGCCCATCTCCCACTGGACTGTGAGCCTCTCTGGCGTGGGTTGTGCCCTGTTCATCTTTTATCTTTGGTACCAGCAAAATGGTTGGCATACAGTAGGAGCTCAGAAAATATTTCTTAAAGTATAAGAGGATTAGTATGTGAAAAATAAATGAGGAAGTTTCCATATGTAAAGTCGGAAATTCTCTTTCAATTAATTTATAAATTTAACCCATATTCTAATGGGGTTTTTATGAAACTTGAACGACTAATTCTAAAGTCTGTCTAAAGAGTAAATTCAAGAATAAGAAATAAATATTAAGAAAAAGTAAAATAAGCTTGAAAACCTGCTCTGTGAAACATCAAAATATATTATGAGGCTTTACCAATTAAAACAGTTGATTTTGGTAGAAGAATAGGCAAGTGGATGTATGGATAGCACTCAAGAGTCCAGATATATACCTGGGTATATATGAGAATTGGGGAAGTGACAAGCATGGCATTTTATATCAGCAGGGAAAGATGGACCATTTTAAAAAACAGAAGGGCAATAATGAGCTGTCCATATGGAAAAAAGCAAAGGTATCAGCCAGGATAGTCTATGCTGTGCCGCGGTGATAAACTGCCCCCAAATCTCAGTGACTTAACACACCGAAGGCTGATTTCTGGCTTGGGGCACATGTCTGTTTGCAGGTTGGTAGGGTGGCTCTGCTCATTAAAATCACATAGGAACCAGCTGACGGAATAGCCACCATCTCAGACTTTGCCATGGAGGGTGTAGGCATGGACTGGAAGGTCTTGCATTAGCAATTAAATGCTTGGTCCTGAGATGACCCCATCAGTTCGGCTCACAACTCAGCTAGAGCTAGTCACACCGCCCCACCTGACCACAAGGAGTGCAGGAAGTGAAATCCTAACATGTGCTGTGAAGTGAAGAGAACCAAAAGGGCACTGTGGTGAAGAGCACAACTACACACTACCTTCCCCAGTTCATGCCCCACCGCCCCCACGAAAAAGTATTTTTAATTTTTTTAAAGCAGAAGAAAATATAGGGTAAATTTTTTTTTTATATAATCTTGAAGAGGAAGATGACTTCCTATTCAAGGTATTAAATCCAGAAGCCATCAAAGAATTACAGATTTAATTGCATACAACTGTAAACTTTTTGCGTGGCAAAATAATCTATAAATGAAGATAAGGGTCAAGTAACAGACCAGGGAAAATATTTGTACCATGATGCTTAACTGACAAAGGGTAAATATTCATAATATACAAAGAGTTCTTGAAAATCAATAAGAAGAATCAACATGTAGAATAATGGGCACAGGATAGATAGCCTTGTTTAGAGGATTTGGGAAAATAGACATGTTCATATACTTGTTAGAAGTAAAGTGATATTTTTTCTTTTTTGAGAGTAATTTGAAAGTACCTATCAACATGTTAAATGCACGTACATTTAATGCAGCAATTCCTCTAAGTCCTCATACAAAATACTATCTGTAAACGTGTAATGCACAATGTTATGAAACAAAATATTATTTACAAATGTATTTGTACCCTGTTGGTCATTACAGAATTCCTGGTAATGGCAACAAGTATTACTTTTAAAAGGACAAAAAGACTAATATATTGTTTTTAAACAAACGTGGTACCTGCATGCCTTGGAATATTATGCCATCATTAAAAAGTGTGAGGTAGTGTTAGAAGTATGGACATGAAAAGATGTTCATGATACACTTATTGTGTGGGGTTTCTGGCACTCACTGATCACCCCTCCTGCCCTCCAATTTCTAACATAGTTGTAATGAATCCTAAGAACCAAGTAAGATCAGCTTTCATTGACAATGATATGGGATGAGAGGACTCAATGAAGTGTCCAACCACATCCCATGGACCCAGACCTGACTCTTTACAAATTAGAAATCAATTTGGGGGTTTTTTCTTTTAAGTCCCTATAATTACAATACTAGTTCTTCTGGAATTTTTAAGCATAGAAACAAAAGGGTTCCAGAGGCCACTTAACCTTGGTATGAAATGATATAATTAATTAGCCGGCCTAGGGTCACCCACCAGGCAGGTGGCAGACAGGGATTCAAATTCAGATCTGACAATAGGATGCCTCAAGGCGCTTTCCCACTTCAAGGTTCCATGTGTTAAGACAGATCACCAGGAAGCTGCATTCCTGGGGTCAAGCCTTTGTTGTACCTCCCTCCAAACCAATCTCTGACCTTAACGTTGTGATTTGGCCTTCACCACTATTACCTCTGCTCTTGCTTCTAAAAACAGAAGCCAAAGAGTTGCCTCCTGCTGGTCTGCATGGCCCCTGGGGAGATGGTGCCTCGTTCCTGGAGTTGTCCCTGTTGCACAGACAGGCCCTTTCCTGTAGTCGTGAGAACACCGTGACCCTGCCCGTGCTCCTCCCCCCTGCCCACTCGCCTCCTCCCTTAGGAAGCATGGAATCATATTTTGCCTTTAACAGCCAAAGTCTCGTCAGAGTTATGCGATGCCGTTTCCCACTCCCAGCTACCTCTTTTTTCATTACATTTTGTTCTTCTGTCTGGTGAGCTCCAAGCCCATGCTGCCTGTATTTCATGGCACAGCCATGTGGCCCAGGTAGCTGGGGCTAAAGCCCAGCTCCATAAGACCTGGGAAAGTTCAATTCTTTTTGCCTCAGTTTCCCTGTCTGTACAATGGCAGTGGTAGTCACAGTATCTCTCTCATGGCTACATCCTCAGGATTAAATGAGATAATGCATTTAATCTGCACCTGTACACAGATTTTAACCATAGAGGTTAAAATCACCATTTTATTCCAAAATGGTTGAACTTGGCAATTTCATGTGGTTCAACCTAATTGGTTTTTTGATGAAAGTCGGCAGGCTGTAAATAAAGGTGATTCACTTTCTCTTTCTTTGTGATTTTTAATTTATATTGGAGTATAGTTGATTTACAATGTTGTGTTAGTTTCAGGTGTACAGCGAAGTGATTTGGTTATACATATGCATATATCTATTCTTCTTTAGATTCTTTTCCCATAGAGGTTATTACAGAGTATTGGGCAGAGCTCCCTGTGCTATAGAGTAGGTCTTTATTAGTTACCTATTTTATATATAGTAGTGTGCATATGTCGATCCCAACCTCCTAATTTATCCCTCACCCCGCCACCTTTCTCCTTTGGTGACCACAACTCTGTTCTCAAAGTCTGTGAGTCTGTTTCTGTTTTATAAATAGGTTCATTTGTATCATTTTTTAGATTCCACATATGTGATATCATGCTATTTGTCTTTCTCTGTCTGATTTACTTCATTTAGTGTGATAATCTCTAGGTCCATCCATGTTGCTGCAAATGGCATTATTTCATTCTTTTTAATGACTAATATTCCCTTATATATATGTAACACATCTTCTTTATCCATTCATCTGTAAATGGACATTTAAGTTGCTTCCATGACTTGGCTATTGTAAATAGTGCTGCTATGAACATTGGGGTGCATGTCTCTTTCCAGATAGAGTTTTCTTCAGATATATGCCCAGGAATAGGATTGCTGCATCATGTGGTAATTCTATTTTTAGTTTTTTAAGGAACCTCCATATTGTTCTCCATAGTGGCTCTACCAATTTACATTCCCCCCAACAGCGTAGGAGGTTTCCCTTCTCTCCACACCCTCTCAGCATTTGTTTGTAGACTTTTTAATGATGGCCGTTCTGACTGGTGTGAGGTGATACTTTATTGTAGTTTTGATTTGCATTTCTCTAATAATTAGTGATGTTGAGCATCTTTTCATGTGCTTTTTGGCTATCTGTATGTCTTCTTGGGGAAGTGTCTATTTAGATCTTCTGCCCATTTTTTGATTGGACTGTTTGGTTTTTTGATATTGAACTGCATGAACTGTTTGTATATTTTGGAGATTAACCCCTTGTTGGTTGCATAGTTTGCAAATATTTTCTCCCATTCTGTGGGTCGTCTTTTCCTTTTGCTTATGGCTTCCTTTGATGTGCAAAAGCTTTTGAATTTAATTAGGTCCCATTTGTTTATTTTGCTGTTTATTTTCATTACTCTAGGAGGTGTATCCAAAAAGATATTGCTGTGATTTATGTCAAAGAATGTTCTGCCTATGTTTTCCTCTAACGGTTATATAATATCCAGTCTTACATTTAGGTCTTTAACCCATTTTGAGTTCATTTTTGTGTATGCTGTTAGAAAATGTTCTAGTTTCATTCTTTTACATGTAGCTGTCCAGTTTCCCCAGCACCACTTATTGAAGAGATTGTCTTTTCTCCATTATATATTCTTGCCTCCTTTGTTGTAGATTAATTGACCATAGGCGTGTGGGTTTATTTCTGGACTTTCTATCCTGTTTCACTGATCTATATTTCTGTTTTTGTGCCAGTACCACACTGCTTTGATGACTGTAGCTTTGTACCATAGTCTGAAGTCAGGGAGTCTGATTCCTCCAGCTCTGTTTTTCTTTCTCAAGATTGTTTTGGCTATTCAGGGTCTTTTGTGTTTCCATACAAATTTTAAGATTTTTTTTTTCTAGATCTGCAAAAAACACCATTGGTAATTTGATAGGGATTGCATTGAATCTGTAGATTGCCTAGGGTAGTATAGTCATTTTGACAATATTGTTCTTCTAATCCAAGAACATGATATATCTCTCCATCTGTTTGTGTTGTCTTTGATTTCTTTCATCAGAGTCTTATAGTTTTCAGAGTATATGTCTTTTGCCTCCTTAGGTAGGTTTATTCCTTGGTATTTTATTCTTTTTGATGCGATGGTAAATGGAATTGTTTCCTTAATTTCTCTTTCTAATCTTTTGTTTAGTGTATAGAAATGCAAGAGATTTCTGTGTGTTAATTTTGGTTTTTCGGTTTTTTGTTTTAATCTATTTATTTGGTTGTGCCAGTTCTTAGTTGCGGCAGGCAGGCTCCTTAGCTGTGACTCCAGGGCTCCTTAGCTTCAGCTCACTGGCTTCTTAGTTGCAGCACGCAGGCTCCTAAGTTGTGGCAGGTGGGCTCCTGAGTTGTGGCATGCAAACTCTTAGTTGCGGCAAGCGTGTGGGATCTAGTTCCCTGACCAGGGATCAAACCTGGGCCCCCTGCATTGGGAGCACAGAGTCTTAACCACTGTGCCACCAGGGAAGTCCCATCTGTGTATTAATTTTGTATCCTGCAATTTTACTGAGTTCATTGATGAGCTCTAGTAGTTTTCTTGTAGCATCTTTAGGATTTTCTATGTATAGTATCATGTCATCTGCAAACAGTGCCAGTTTTACTTCTTTTCCAATTTGGATTCCTTTTATTTCTTTTTCTTCTCTGATTGCCATCGCTAGAACTTCCAAAACTATGTTGAATAAAGGTGGCGGGAGTGGACATCCTTGTCTTGTTCCTGATCGTAGAGGAAATGCTTTCAGCTTTTCATTGTTGAGTATGATGTTAGCTGTGGGCTTGTCATATATGACCTTTATTATGTTGAGGTATGTTCCCTCTGTGCCCACTTTCTGGAGAGATTTTTTGTCATAAATTGGTGTTGAATTTTGTCAAAAGCTTTTACTGCATCTGTTGAGATGATCATCTTGTTTCTATTCTTTTATTCGTTAATGTAGTATATAACACTGATTTGTGGATATTGAAAAATTCTTGCATCCCTGGGATAAATCCCACTTGAACATGGTGTATGATCCTTTTAATGTATTGTTGGATTCAATTTGCCAGTATTTTATTGAGGATTTTTGCATCTGTGTTCATCAGTGATATTGGCTGGCCTGTAATTTTCTTTTCTTTTTTTGTGTGGTATCTTTGTCTGGTTTTGGTATCAGGGTGATGGTGGCCTCATAGAATGAGTTTGGAAAGGTGTTGCACTTTCTACTCCATCGGTCACAGTTGGACATAGATGGTTTCCTATTTGGTAACTTTGGAGGCCTGGCACACCTTGCAGTGGCCTGGAGGTGGGAAGGAGGGGCAGCCAGGAGGCAGCTGTGAACCCTCAGACAGGAGATAGGAGTCTCTGGAGGGACACTGGGAAGCGGCAAAGGAAAACTTTCTTGGCTCTGATATTGCCCCAGCACATCCCAAACCCTGAGCCTCCCTCTGCTCCAGCGGTTCCCAAAGCCAGCCCGAATCCCACCTGGTCTTCAAAAGGCAGCTTCCTGGCCACAGTCAGCCTTGTCACCCACCGGATGAATGCCTCACTCCCCACATGGTGTCTTTGCAAAGAGCGGGGGTCTCAGGCCCCTGACAAATGTGCCTGCCTCCCCACTGATGGTGAACTAGGACAGGCAGGCCCCCGTACCGCCTGTGTAGTCCCCTAAGGCTTAGCTTGGTGCGTGGGACCACGCAAGGACTTAGAAAATGATTGCTGAAATGAAACTTCACTGAGCTCACAGTTTTCCCTGGGGGCCAGTCCTATCATCCTAGTGGGATATTAATTTTATAAAGCTGTTCCGCTTGGGAGGAAAGGAGGGAGCAGGGAAGGGGGATAAAAGAACTCTTGTAGGCAGGCACCAGAAGCAGCTCAGAAATTTCTACCCAGAGGGCTGATGGGCACTCCCAGTTGGGAAGGGGGTTGCTTAGAAATGGTCTCAAAGCCGCATTGACATAGCAAGCTGACTGCTTCAACTTATACGGCATGTTTATTTGGGGTGGCTTGGAGGGCAGCTGATAGAAAAGGCAGCTGGAGCCACCAACCCTTCCCCCAGCCACCCAGGCTCGCAACCTGAAATGCATTCTTTCCCTGCTAAACGTAAATGCAATCCCTTCCCTGGCATGGACCCTCGCTTGATTTCAGATAAAGAGCATCAGCCTCTGATGGTAAACTGGGCTGCATCTTGGCCCCATCCCTGCCGGGTGACCTTGGCAAACCCACTTAACCCCTGGGACCTAAATTCCCCCCGCTGTAAATTGAGCTCAACTTCTCTGCCCCCCTTCTCTGCATCTTGAGCCAAGCCCAAGAATCCTGCAGCCCACCTCCTTGGAAACATCTACACAAAAGGGAGCGATTTAGAACTGGAGCCCTGGTCTATGGTATCATGGATCTGAGCCAGTGTTCCGTCCCTGTGAGAGGCACAGGCTGCAGCTGGAGGATTACGGGGCCGTCTCCAGAGGCCACCACCGGTGGCACCGCCTGCCCAAGAGGCCCCACTCTCGTCAGAATATTAACACCCTGGATGCATTTGTGTGTTACTCATGATTGAGACCATGGTTCCAAAAGGATTCTGCAGCATGCATATTTATGAGACGAGCCCAGACAAAGACTACCACATTTTAAAAGATGCAATTATCTCTAAAAAGTTCAGCTTTATTTTCATGCTAATGAATACAATATTTTTAAGCAAACCTAATTGGTTTGCCTGGGTTCCCATAAAAGCTCTCAACTCATTAGAGCTCCGAGGTCCTCTTCAAAAGGGGCTTTAGAGGGAGCTGGGGGGCCAACGAGGGGGCTGGCACCCAGGCAGCGTGTTTTCAGAAGTTTTCAGCCCATGAGTGCTGCTGTCCCCTTCCCAAGCCCTCCTGCTGGATGGATGACAGGTGAGGCCTTTCAGGAGGGGCCGCCCCAGGGGTCTGGGCCCTGGGAATACGGGAGCGTCAGGAGAACCTGAGGGCCAAGGGGAATGTCCTCCCTTCTCTCTGCAGAGGAAGCAAGGCCAGTGTCCCCATCCCACCCTGCTGCCCCACAAGTCTCACTCACCACTGTCACAAAACCCCTGGCTCCCTGGTGGATGCTGGAATTCCACCCAGAAACAGGGTCTTCTGCCAGGTCATCAGCCCAGGCCTCAGGCTCAGAGCAGAGGGAAGGTGCTTCTCAGACCCTAAGCCCCCATCCCAGATACTCCTGTGCTCTGCCATCTGATCATTAGCTTTGACGTCCCCAGCTTTCGGCTTTTGCCTTCTGCTTCTGAAGCACTGCCACACCTATTTTCTCATCACCTGCCCTTGTAAATTACATGTTGTTTTCACTCTTTTACAAGCGAGGAACCTGAGGCCTGAAGCTGCAGGGTGTGTTTGTGCCTACCTGCAGGCTCCAGATGCTCCCCATGACAAGCCAGATACAGGGCTTTCTGGGAGAAGGGCTGTCCTCTTTCCTGCTGAGTTCTTGTCCTGCTTCTTTCCTTGTCTCAGGCACGTCCCTGCAGTTTAAGCTGGGTCTTTTCTTTACATGCCTACATACTCCCTGGTTCTTGGCCCCAGGGCACAGTGTACAGCTGTGTGGGCTGTGCATTGTGCAATGCCAGGGGACGGTATAGGCTATGAGTGGCGCCCCCTGGAATTGTGCCTCACTGTGTCCTCCCTACTCAGCATCTTTACCTTCCACTGGCTTCCTGCTGGGCCATTTGGGGATCTTGGGCCTGTAAGTTGCCCAGGAAATCCAGGCAGTGGAATTTCAGAGTGTTGTTCAGGACATGACTAGCAAGCTCGGCGAGGGGCAAAGAGGGGGGTTAGAGCAGAACAGAAACAATGGAAAATACAGGCTAGGGTAAGTTCTGGCCTGGAAGTGAAGAGATAAGAGAACCAGGCCTGGTCCTGCCACTAAGTGTCTTTGTGCCTCCATTTCCCCCTCCATGAATGGGGACGTGGGACCCGCTGATCTCTGAGGGCCCATCCAGAGGGGCATCTTTTGCTTCTACTGAAGATATTCCAGAGAATCCCTGAAAGAAACGATGACAAAAAACTAGAATGTTCGGGGCCTTATAAAACATTATAAGGGTCAAAACCTTATAACCTTATACCCATTCATCCGTTTCCACTCCTGGCTGGGGACGCAATCCCAAGGTCAGGCTCAGGGGGCTCAGGGAGGTAGCTCAGAGGCCAGCAGGAGTATATAGGAAGGAGGGTATTGACTGAACCTTAAAACCTAAGTCAGTTAACCAGAGAAGAGGAGGTAGGCTGTTCCAGACGGGGCTGCATGGCCCTAGCAACAAGGGGGACCCAGAAATGATGGTGACCTGAGTGGCCAGGCCAGGAAAGCAGGCCAGCTGCTGAGAAGGGGGAGAGAGCAAAAGCGAGGCCTCAAAAGGCATCTGTGGTTTATAAATCCCCATGGTCATAATCTCCTGTGATTCTCACAACCGCCTGAGAAGGAAGCTACTGTGTTTCCCATTTTATAGGGGAGTAAATGGAAGCCCACACAGGTGAAGGGGTCTGTCTGAGAACACCCATCATGGACTAGGCCACGGCTGAACCTAAGACCTCAGTCTCCGGATCCCCGATTTGGTTATCATTTTCCCTAAATTACCAGGAAGCCAGATTCACAGGGCCTAGAATAATAAGATCAAGGTTTGGGATGGTGTCTTACGGGCAATAGGGAGGCCCTGGAAGTCTCTGAGGAGAGAAATGACCTGGAAACCCAGAGTTCAGGAATGAGCGTGAACGGCTGGAACGGGGGGGAGAGAAATGGAGGTGGTCCTACTTAGGAGGAATATTGTTTGGGATTTATTGAGAGATCTGTCCAACGCCCTGTACGGTTTTGCCTTGGAGAAGCTGAGTTACATGCTCTTCACTGGGCCTTCAAGAGGTCCCCAGGGGTATCGCCCAAAGGGCTTAAGAACTGAACTATGGCCCTGGGATGTCACCGCAGGGACCTAACCTAAGCTCAGAGCCAAACCCCACACCCCAGTTGCTACACCGCCTAATTGGCTTAGATTTATCAAAGTAATTTTTAAAGGGGAATGTTATATGAAGGTAATTACGCTCAGCTGAACTAATTTTATTAAACAATGCTGCTTTAATGACAAACAAATTTGTTATTAATTTGTAACCAAGCAGCTATTTCATTCAATTTGTAGCATCAGTAATGAGCCCTGTGGCCAGAAGAGCCAAGAAGCACCCCTTTCTGAGGAAGGCAGCATGACCACCCAAAGGCCAGAACACTAACCTGGCCCCAGCTCTGCTGTGGACTTGGTGTGACTCCCTCTTCTCTCTGGGCTGTGTCTCTCTGTAAAATCAGGGCTTGGAAAAGAGCCCAGAAGGAATGCCCACTCAACAGCTTCAGGGCCTGAGAGCCTGTTTGGACATTCAGTCCTTTCTGAGTGCCTCAGTTTCCTCATCTGTAAAGTGGGGAGAATAATAGTGCCTGTCTCAGAGGGTAAATATGAGGATTGATTGAGTTAGTCCTTGCAAAGCTCTTCAGCCAGTGCCCAAGCTCATGGGAAGCATTATGTAAACACTTCTTATTTGTATTAATATTCCCAGATCCAGGGATGTGGGCTGGGGATGGCAGAGAGCCCATTGCCACGAATGGCATGAGTGAGCATCCTGCTTCCCCTAATGGCTATCATCCCTTGATTCTGGGTTCCTCAGCTGAAGGGCCTCCCATCCCCTCCTAGGAGGGTGAGGGACCTCACTGCAGCCAGTGGAAAGAGCCTAAGGAGTGAGGTTCCAGGCTCCACCCTGCCCTCAGGTGACCCTGGGCATTGCCTTGGCCTCTTTAGCTCTCCCATGTGGATTGATCACCCTGCCTGCCCAATCGCCAGGCCATCCCAGGGCACAGACAGGCTCATCGGGTGGTGCTCAAACATGCAGAGTGGGTCAGGATAACCTGGAGTGCTTATAGGAAAATGCCAATTCCTTGGCCCTGTCCCAAGAGACTTGATGCCATGGATGTCTCCCCAGATCTGTGCACCTGGGGCATCCTTTTGAGAACCGCTGAATTTCTGACACCCCCCTACAGGTCTGCAGGGCACTCCACACCCGCTGCCTTTGGAGTCTTACTGGTCTATGTTCATTTGAGGAAAGAGTAGTTTCTCAAAATTAACTGACTTGCACAGATAAGGGTAAATGGGGAGCAATGTCCATCACCAGATTCGTAGGTTCCCTGTCCTTTGAAATGCACTGGCGTGGGAACAGGGCAAGACAGTTTGTACTGGTTTCAGTCACCATGGGGCCGGGATGACGTGACACCTCTGAGTCCACCTGCTGTAGAGACCCGCCATCTTGGTGGCTCCAGAGAATGAACCACTTGAAAGTCAGCCTTTCAATGAGTGGCTATTTCCATACCATTCGTGGACTGTCACACAGACAGTCTCTTATCCAGGGTCCCAAGAGCCCCCAGACCCATCACAGTGCCTGACCTTCTGCAGTTAGGGAGAGGAATATTGTGTCTCCACAAGGCATCTATTCCATCCCAACATATAAATGTACATGTATCATTTAGCCCCTTAGTGAGGTCTGAGTTTTGTCCAGAAAACTTTTCCTGAGGTTCATTGCCCAGGGCTGCACAGAGATGCAGAGCCAGCTCCACACAAGTCCCCTTTATCCAAACGGAGGGTGAATTCTGGTCAAGAGCATAGGCTGAGGTTGAGAGAGCAACAGAGACTCCCGCAGGCCCCACTGCATTGGCGACAAGAAGGAGACCCTGAGGATTCGGGGGCATTTCACCTCAGCTGGGCCCACGGTCACCCTCAGCAAGGAGGTTCACAGGGAATGCTAGTCAGCCCTCCAGTGGGCCCATCAGGGAGGATGGGGAGTTTCACTCAACACCAGGGTCAGGCCAACATCCATCGCCTTCTGTGGCCTGATCCTCTAAAGACCCCTGTCTCCCTCTTCTGACTCCATCCAACATCAAAATTCTACTCATCCTTTGGGCCTAACTCTGTCCCTACCTCCTCCTCCTAGAAGCTTTCATGTACTTCTTGGCATTTCCCCACCTCCCTTCTAGTTGGGTGGAGGTCATGTGACCTCTGCTGGCCAATGAAATGTGGCTGGAAGTAGCCCACATCTCCTCTGGGCTGGGGCAGTAGGGAGCTGGTGGGCTTCCTCCTTTGGTGACAAGTAACCAAATCCCTGACTAACCATGAATTAAGGGCTTTTATTATCTCATGTACCAAGAAGTCTCAAAATAGGCAACCTCTTGTCATTTCATGGTTCCAAGATGGCTTTATGAAGTGTATTTGTCATCTATCGCTGTGTAACAAATGTCCCCAAAACATAGTGCCTTAAAACAATCAGCAGTTACAATCTTACCCAGTTTCTATAGATTAGGAACTCTGGAGCAGCTTGACTCGGGAGTTGTGGCTTGAGGTCTCTCATGAGGGGGCCGTCAAGATGCTAGCCAGGGCCGCAGCCATCTGAAGGCTTGGCTGAGGCTGGAAAAGGAGCTCCCAGGGTGGCTGACTCACATGCCTGGCAAATTGGTGCTGGTTGTTGGGAGGAAGCCTCAGTTCCTCCCCATGTGGGTCTCTGCAGGCCGCTTGAACATCCTTATGACACGGCAGGTGGCTTCCCCCACCTACTGAGCAGCCTGTGAGAGCAAAACTAAAGCATCAAGATCTGTGTTGGCCTGTTTTCAAAAGGCACACAACTTCACTTCTGTCGCATTCTCTTCATTAGAATCAGGTCACTAAGTCTGGCCCACAGTCAAGGGGAGGTGAACTAGGCTTCACCTTTGGAAGGGAGAAAGATCAAAGATTTAGTGGACATGTTTTTAAAACCACCAGAAATTGTGTCCATACAGGAAGAGGGTAAAGGAAGCAAAAGGGTTCCTCTCCACACCACTCTGTCATCAGAGAAGTTTTCCCCACGAGGCCCTGTCAGTCTTTCCCTCGTGCGCAATTGGCCATAAATGAGGCAGATGCCTCCAGACCCATCACCGGCAAAGACAGAATTCTATGACTCATCTTCCAAGACCTGCCCTGAGAAGGGTGTTTGCTTACTTTGGTCTGTTTTTTCCCTTGGGTGGCATGGTTTTAGATGCAGAGGACCTGGCGTGGAGCCCCTGCTCTATCACATCTGCTACATGAGCCTGGACCACAGGGTTGCCTGTGCAACCCTGCAGAAGTTCAGTTACCCTCTTTGCGAGAATTCCTGCTTCACAGGGTTCTGAGGAAGAGTTGAATGTGCTTTGTAATATAGCAAGCATTAGGCCCATGTACATTCTGATCACTGCCATTTGCCCTGGGTTTGGGGTGAGAGGCCAGATACCACCAGAGGTTTTTTTGTCCCCTGTTTCTTCTCATCTCTAATTTCCAGCACAGAGCGCTCAGCCAGAAAGAGGAGAACTGGGCACAGAGGCCAAATCCCCAGTGTAGAAACAGTGTGCCATTGTAAACGCCTCCAGCAATGGCACCCCACCCAGCTGAGGAAGCCTTGTTCCCAACCCCACTTAACAACACGCCGGATTTAATATGAGCAGCTGATCTCATTGCTTCCATAGCAAGTTTAATTTGCTGGGAAAGCGAGTTGGTGAAGTTCTAATAATGCAGAGCTGCAAATAATACCAAAGAGAGTTTGCATTATGATAACTTTCCAATTAAAATGGATTAATGGAGGAGAAACAGCAGCGGTAGTGTCTAGACAACATATTACTAAATCCTTGGAGAGGGAGATGGAAAGGAGTTGGGAGAACAGGAGAAATAAAATAAACAGGGGAACTTCATGAGTTGGAGGCACCCTTGTGTGATGTGACAGGAGGTACCAGGAGTGAGTGCCTTATCCCTGGTGTCCCATCTGTTACAGTGCCTAGAATTTCCATCATTTGGGAGAATCAGTCTTTCAGGACTCAAAGGCCTTTGGTCTGTGGACATCCTTTATTAAAATGCAAATAGCACCTTTAGTTTCCTTGGCTGGCCTGTCACTGGGATGAGGCTGCAGCTACCTGACGGTGCTGTGTGCGACAAGCAAAGGCCCTGTCTGAGAGTCAGGGGAGCAACATAGACCAGATGTGCACATCTGTAGTGGCAGATGTGTCTGGGCTTCACTGCAGGACCTGTTAAAACAACTCCTCCACATCTGCACGGTGACACTGACCCCTGACCATTGCTGAGTGATCCAGGAGGGTTCGTTCAGAATCTCTCTCCTGGGAACCTGAATTTTAAACCTGAGAGACACAAGGCCTGGGAGGAGCAAGAGGTGGGGCTCGGTCATGCAGGGGCTTCCAGAAGAGAAAGGGCCACGGTCTGCTGCCTGTGGTTTTTGAATAGCCTCGGGCCCCGGCCCCTTGGACCAGTTGACTGGGCCAAGCCAGTCAACCCTCTTGCCGTTCTGTGAGATGCCTCAGGCTCCATGTTCCTCCCCTTTGCTTAAGCTAACGAGTCATTTCTGTTGCCTGCAAACAAAAGAAATGTAACTAATTATCATTTCTTATCTGTGGGACCTAGGGAAAGTCACTTAAGCTCACTGAGCCTCTGTTTTCTTTTCTGTAAGATGGGGATACACACATCCCTGCCTTGCCAGGTTGCTCGCCTCCTGCTTTGGTTAAAATGATGTATCAGGGTTAGATCTCCATCTAGGTCCCTCTCAGGTCTGAAGCTCGGAGAGTTTATAAGTGGGTCCTTGAGGGACTGGAGAAGAGGTTTCCTGGAACCACAGGGACCAGGAGACCAGGAAGCGCAGGACCCCAATGTTACCATCATCACTACTTTGCAGGGCAGAATCATGTGCGTCTCATCAACAGAGCTGAGCCTCCTTCCAGAAATCCCCAGTGTTCCCCTATACCTAGGAAGGCTTTGATTTCTTGCAAAGCCCATAGGCCCCTGAGCCAGTCCCTCAGGGGGTGAAGTACTGGCCAGGTGCTGCCCCCTGCAGGCCTCCATTTCTCATCAAATAAGCAAAGAAAAATCCTATTTGATTAAATACAGTCGTATGTGCAGCATGTAGCATGAACAGTCATTCTCCCGTTTTATCTCATCCTTCCAAGTCCTTCACGATCTACAGGTGGCTATGAAACTACCATTGAAAACAAATAATTCTGGGGATAAGGGAAAATACGAAGCAAGAAACCACGAGGGGACAAAGATCACAACTTCATATTCAATAGGCACTCTGCTTCATCCCACCTACACACACACACACACACACACACACACAGTCAGAACTGGGTCCAATGCAGCTTTGGGTGGGGAGAGGAGTCACATTCATTGCACACCTGCTGTGAGTCATGCATTATAGCTTCCATTATCTCATTGTTGTCATGATCTTTCAAAACAAGTAATGCCAATCCCCATTTTACAGATGATGAAACTGAGGCTCAGAGCAGTAAACTTGCCCACGGTCAAGCAGTTCACAAATATAAGGTGTGTTTGCGTTCAAAGACTTCCCTCTCAACCAAAGGTTTTCAACTTTTTTTTTTTTGAGTAGAGGCCGTGTTCTCAAATGAAATCTCATGCCCAGTGCATAAAAGAAATAATAAAAGCAGAGCTCTCTGGTTGAATGGGTTGGTGGCTGTCTGGAGATGTGGAGAGGAGAGCTTGTCCAGCCCTGCCCACCCATCCTGTCTCTCAGCCCTCCCCTTTGGTCACAGATGCTGGGACCCCGAGTTTAGGGGGAGAACAGCTGCTTCCCTTCCAGGCAGGTTTTGTTGGAGGCCCTAGATCAAACCAACAAGGTTTTCCGATTAACCGAATAGAAAGAACTCCCGCTTTGCAGATCTAGGTTGAAATTCTGGTTCTGCCACTTACTAGCTATGCAAGTTTCTCAGCTAATCCAAGCTTCCTCAGGATACTGCACTACCCAATAGAAATATAATATGAGCCACACATATAATTTTAAATTTTCTAGTAGCCTCATAAAAGGCAAAAAGGTACAAAGGTAAAAAGGTGAAATCAAAATTAATAATATTTTTATTTAACCCG
The DNA here is from genome assembly GCF_002837175.3 of Physeter macrocephalus. NCBI lineage: Eukaryota > Metazoa > Chordata > Mammalia > Artiodactyla > Physeteridae > Physeter > Physeter macrocephalus. The sequence continues at coordinate 61,792,880 of NC_041224.1, read as the reverse complement.
ATATATTCAAAATATTATTATATCGACATGTAATCAATACACAAAATTATTAGTGAGCTATTTTGCACTCTTTTTCATATTAAGTCTTCAAAATCTGATGCACATTTCACCCAGTACATCTCAATTCAGACTCTAAATTGGCATTGGAAATCTTTGATCTGGATTTAGATTTTGTAAAATTTATAGTGAAAGAAGTAAATTCCTGAAGCCAAGTTGTTCCAAACATTTTTTAAAGTTTTCCAATAACTAGAGGGACTATCAGTTTTTAAATAGAAATTAAAATTAAATAAAATTGCTTTGGGTGGCATTATAGTTTGCCATTCTAATAGGTATGTAGCATTGTAGAGATGCTCTCAAAATATCTTTCTATAATGGTCTGAGGGTGGGAAGGCTCCAGAAAGCTGCCATGGGGACTTAGGATAGGAATTGAAGTCCAGCCGCGCCTCAGATGCCTCTGGAGAACGTAGGGGCAGGGCAAGGCCATGCTGAGTCAGTGCTTCTGACACCGGGGGAACTGCCAGCTCCTCAGAGGCCTTTGATCCGTCTCCAGGAGTCTCAGGACCTTGCCTCCACATTGCTCAGATTCCCCAGCAAGGACTGCTGTCCTGGTCAACTAGCTTGTCCACAATACCTGAAGAATATTGTGGAAAACTCTCTGCTTTTTTTTTTTTTAATAAATTTATTTATTTTATTTTTGGCTGCGTTGGGTCTTTGTTGCTGTGCGTGGGCTTCCTCTAGTTGCGCGAGCGGGGGCTACCCTTTGTTGCAGTGCGCGGGCCTCTCATTAAGGTGGCTTCTCTTGTTGCGGAGCACGGGCTCTAGGCGTGCAGGCTTCAGTAGTTGTGGCTCGCAGGCTCTAGAGCGGGCTCAGTAGTTGTGGCACATGGGCTTAGGTGCTCTGCAGCATGTGGGATCTTTCCGGACCAGGGTTCGCACCCGTGTCCCCTGCATTGGCAGGTGGATTCTTAACCACTGTGCCACCAGGGAAGTCCAAGGCTCCGCTTTTAAAGAATAGGCTCCTCTCCTGCTTGGATTTTTTTTTTTTTTTCAGTTTTTAAAAATTGTGGTAAAATACACATAACACAAAATGTACCATTTTAACCACTTTTGAAGTGTACAGATCTGGGGCATTAAGTATATTCATGTAGTTGTACAACCATCACCATCATCCATCTCCAGAACTTTTCCATCTTCTCAACTGAAACGCCGTCTCCATTAAACTCCAACTCCCCCTTCCTCCTCCTCCCAGCCCCTGGCAGCCACCAGTCTACTTTCTGTTTCTATGAATTTGACCATTCTAACTACCTCATGTATAGATGGAATCACAATATTTGTTCTTATTTCACTTAGTATAATGTCTTGAAGATTCATCCATGTTGTAGTGTGTGTCATAGTTTCCTTCCTTTTAAAGGTTGAATAATATTCCACTGTATGTATATACTACAATTTGTTTTCCATTCATCCATCAGTGTATACTTGGGTTGCTTCTACTTTTTGGCTATTGTGAATAGTGGTCCTATAAATTTGTGTGTACAAATATCTGTTTGAGACCTTGCTTTCACTTCTTTTGGGTATATACCCAGAGTGAGATTGCTAGATCATGTGATAATTCTATGTTTAATTTTTTTGAAGAATTATACCGTTTTCCACAGTGGCTGCACCATTTTATATTCCCATCAATACTGTGGGAGGGTTCCAGTTTCCCCACGTCCTTGTCAACAGTTAATTTCTGTTTTGTTTTTTTTTAATATAATTGCCATTCTAATAGGTATGTAGCATTGTAGTTTTGATTTGTATTTCCCTAATGATTAGGGATATTGAGTATCCTTTCATATGTTTATTAGCCACTTATATGTCTTCTTTGAAGAAATAATCTGTTCAAGTTCGTTGCCCGTTATAATCGGGTTGTTTTGTTGTTGCTGAGTTGGAAGAGTTCTTTTTATATTCTGGATATCAATCTTTATTAAATATATGATTTGCAAATACTTTCTCCCATTCTGTGGGTTCCCTTTTCACCCTGTTGATAGCATACTTTTTTTTTTTTTTTTTTTTTTTTTGTGGTATGCGGGCCTCCCTCAGCTGTGGCCTCTCCCGTTTCCGAGCACAGGCTCCGGACGCGCCGGCTCACGGGCCCAGCCGCTCCGCGGCATGTGGGATCTTCCCGGACCGGGGCACGCACGCGCGTCCCCTGCATAGACAGGCGCGGACGCGCAGGCTCAGCGGCCATGGCTCACGGGCCCAGCCGCTCCGCGGCATGTGGAATCCTCCCAGACCGGGGCGCGAACCCGGTTCCCCTGCATCGGCAGGCGGACGCGCAACCACTGCGCCACCAGGGAAGCCCCGATAGCATACTTTGATGCACAAAAATTTTTAATCTTGATGAAGTCCACCTTATCTATTTTTTCTTTTATTGCCTGTGCTTTTGGTATCATATTCAAGAAATCTTTGCCAAATATTAATACAATGTCTTGAAGCTTTCTTCTTATGTTTTTTTCTAAGAGTTTTATAGTTTTAGATTTTACATTTAGGTCTTTAATCTGTCTTGATTTCATTTTTGCAGATGGTGTAAGGTAAAGGGTCAACTTCATTCTTTTGCATGTGGATATCCAGTTTTCCCAATATCATGTGTTGAAAAGACTGCTTTCCTCATTGAAGGTTCTTGGCACCCTTGTCAAAAATCATTTGACTGTATATACAAGAGTTTATTTCTGGCTTTCTATTCTCTTCCATTGGTCTGTATGTCTGTCTTTATGCCAGTACCACACTGTTTTGATTACCATATTTGGTAGTAAGTTTTGAAATCATGAAGTGTAAGACCTCCAACTTTGTTCTTCTTTTTCAAGGTGGTTTTGGCTATATAGGGTCCCTTGAGATTCCATATAAATTTTAGGATGGATTTCTCTATTTATGCAAAAAAAAATCTTTGGGATTTTGATAGGAATTGCATTGAATCTATAGATGATTTTGTGTAGTACTGACATATTAAAAATATTAAGTCTTCCAATCCGTGAACATGGGATGTTTTACTATTATGTTTTCTTTAAGTTCTTTCAGCAAGGTTTTGTACTTTTCAGAATGCAAGTCTTTTGCCTCGTGGTTAAGTTTATTCCTAAGTAATTTTTATGCTATTTTAAAGAAATTGTTTTCTTGATTTTCTTTTCAGAGTTTTCATTGTTAATGGATAGAAATGCAACTGATTTTTGTGTGTTGTTTTTGTACCCTGCAGCTTTGCTGAATTCATTTTTCCCTGTTTGTTTCTTATGCTGGGTGGTGGGTATATGGTTTTGCATGTTTGGAATATTTTATTAAAAAACAAATACCTTGGGGCTGCCCTGGTGGCGCAGTAGTTGCGCGTCCGCCTGCCGATGCAGGGGAACCGGGTTCGCGCCCCGGTCTGGGAGGATCCCACGTGCCGCGGAGCAGCTGGGCCTGTGAGCCATGGCCGCTGAGCCTGCGCGTCCGGAGCCTGTGCTCCGCAACGGGAGAGGCCACAACAGAGGGAGGCCCGCATACCACAAAAAAAAAAAAACAAATACCTTGAAACCCAAACTTGTTCCCGCTAAAGTAACTCCCTTCCAGCTACAATTGGAGCGGGGAGCAGTCTTTGGGCTCTTACTGGCCCCAAAGAGAGCCCATCTCTTTTCTGTAGCCTGGGAGACACCAGCTTCCCAAAATGTAAAAAATGCTTCCTGAGCTAAGCAACACCATCAGGAAACTGTCTAAAGAGGCAAAGGGGCCCCCTAACCAGTGTCAGACCTCTGGGTGGGAGGATGGGCTCCATCACTGATGCTTGTGGAGCCCTGACAAATCCCTTCCTGGGCCTTAGTTTCCTCCTCTGTCAAATAAGCAAGTAAGACTCGATGATCTCCAGGGCCCTTTGGGTGTGAAGAAAGCCAAAGGTTGGGCAGGTGGAGAGAACGTGGGTGGAGTCACCAGGCTTTGGTGGCAGTGAGGTTCTGGTCCACGGCACTGCTCTGCAGCGTCCTTGCTCACGGAAGGAAAACGCCCCCATGATTTTATGCGACTTGTCACTCCTTTATTCAACCTTTGTGGTTTTAAAACAACGATAAATTACTTGTGCTATAATTATTATTACAAGAGCCCTTTGCTCTGCCGTTTGTAAAGCACTTTCACATTCATTACTCATTTTGCAAATGAGGAAACCAAATCCCAGAGAGGTGGTGGTGTTCCCTGCCCCTAGCTAGGCTAGTAAATAGTATACCTGGTCTGGATTAAAATGAATCCCAGTTCAGCTGCCCAAAATGCTGTGTGGCCACCCCTGTATAATGAGGTAGTTACAGACGAGGGAACTAGAGGGAAAGAGGGAGGAAGGGGAAAAATGAAGAAATTCGAATCATCTATTGATTTGATACAGTTACTTTTCCATAGGGTCTAAAGGAAATAAATGGCACATCAAGAGGTAGACTCAGAATGTGATAAAGCAATGCACAAACTGTCAAGGTCATCAAATATAAGGAACGTCTGACAAACTGCCACAGCGCAAGAGGCCAAAGAGGCATGACCCCAAAATGTAGTGTGGGGTGCTGGATGGGATTCTGGAACAGGAAAAGGACGGTGGATAAAAACTGAAAAGATGGGGATCAGATATGAACTTACAATAATGTATCCATATTGATTCACCAATTGTAATAAACATACCATAGTAATGTAAAGTGTCTGTAACAGGGGAAACTAGGTGTGGGTATATGAGAACTGTCTGTACTATCGTCAGATTTTTTCTGTAAATCTAAAGTTTTAGAAAATAAAGTTTATTTTTTAAAAATGCACAAGTATGGGGGCTTCCCTGGTGGTGCAGTGGTTGCGCGTCCGCCTGCCGATGCAGGGAAACCGGGTTCGCGCCCCGGTCTGGGAGGATCCCGCATGCCGCGGAGCGGCTGGGCCCGTGAGCCATGGCCGCTGAGCCTGCGCGTCCGGAGCCTGTGCTCCGCAACGGGAGAGGCCACAGCAGAGGGAGGCCCGCATACCACAAAAAAAAAAAAAAAATGCACACGTATGTACAGTAGTTCCTGATCTGATTTTAAAAGGGAAGACCAAGCCTACCCTTCTCTCTCACTCCAGCCCTGAGTCCCCTCCTCCTCTCTGTGCCAAAGCACTTAGCTGGCAAGGGATGGCAGGCTCACTCCTGCCACAGCATCCCTTCATCTGGCTGATCATTTTCCCCAGGCCACACCCAAATTCCATCATTTCCCTTCCATGTGGAATGCTACAGTCAGAGGACAATAGGTAAGGAACGTAGATGGTAGACGTATTGATATATCTGCAAGATGTGAGAAAGGTGGAGACGGAGAGAGACAGGGAGACAGGGAAACAGGAAGAGACTAAGACTGACAGAATTTTTGACGGGTGACAGGGGTACCAAGATCATTCAATGGCGGAAAGAGTGGTCTCTTCAACAAATGGTGCCGGGACAACTGGATATTCACATGGCAAAGAATGAAGTTAGACTCTTACCTCACTCCATATTCAGAAATTAACTCAAATGGGTCAACGACCTCAATATAAGAGCCAAAACTTTATAAAAGCCATCAGAAGAAAACATAGGGGTAAATCTTCATGGTATTGGATTTGGCGATGGATTCTTAGATGTGACACTAGAAGCATAAGCAACAAAATAAAAAATTGGTAAATTGGACTTCAAAAGAGTGAAAAATTTTGTGCATCAAGGGATATTATCAAAATGTGAAAAGACTGGGCTTCCCTGGTGGCGCAGCGGTTAAGAATCTGCCTGCCAATGCAGGGGACACGGGTTCGAGCCCTGGTCTGTGAAGATCCCACATGCCGTGGAGCAACAAAGCCCGTGAGCCACAACTACTGAGCCCACGTGCCTAGAGCCCGTGCTCCGCAACAAGAGAAGCCACCACAATGAGAAGCCTGCGCACCACAAGAGAGTAGCCCCTGCTCGCCACAACTAGAGAAAAAGCCCACACGCAGCAACAAAGACCCAGCACAGCCAAAAATAAAATATATATATACACAAATGACCAGCAAGCACATGAAAAGATGTTCAACACCATTGGTCAGTAAGGAAATGCAAATCAAAACCACAATGCAATACCACATCATACCCACTGCAATGACTATAATTTTTTTTTTTTTTTTTTTTTTTTGGTGGTATGCGGGCCTCCCTCTGTTGTGGCCCCTCCCGTTGCAGAGCACAGGCTCCGGACACGCAGGCTCAGCGGCCATGGCTCACGGGCCCAGCCGCTCCGCGGCATGTGGGATCCTCCCAGACCGGGGCGCGAACCCGGTTCCCCTGCATCGGCAGGCGGACGCGCAACCACTGCGCCACCAGGGAAGCCCGACTATAATTTTTTAAATGAGGATATTTTTAGTTAGGCTGTGGAGAAATAGAAACCCTCATAACATCACTTGAGGCAGGGGGCAAGGGTTGTAAAATGGTCTAGATGCTGTGGAAAATAGTATGGCATTTTCTCATAAGGTTAAATATACAATTAATATATGACCCAGCAGTTCCACTCTTATATACCCAAGACAGATGAAAAAGTATGTCCACCTATAACCTGTACATGAATGTTCACAGCAGCATTATTCATAATAACCAAAAAGTGGAAACAGCCCACTGTCCATCAGCAGATGAATTTATAAACAAATTGTGGTACATCCACACAATGGAATATTATTCAGCGATAAAAAGGAATGGAGTACTGATGCATGCTACAGTTTAGATGAACCTCGAAAACTAAGTGAAAGAAGCTAGATACCAAAGGTCACATGTTATATGATTCGTTTTATATGAAATATCCAGAATAGGCAAATCCATAGAGACAGAAAGTGGATTAGTGATCAATGGGAGATAGGAGGAGGAAGGAATGGGGAGTGGTTACCTAACAGGTATGGGGTGTTCTACTGAGGGGGGAATGAAAATTTTTGAAACTAGAGAGAGCTGGTGGTTGCACAGCATTGTGAACGCACTAAATGCCACTAAATTGTGCACATTAAAATGGTTAAGTGTATATTGTGTGAATTCCACCACAATTTTTTTAAAATGACATAGAGATAGCTAGGCCAAGACAGAAGCAGGGACCTGGAGAGAGGGAAGAGATGGAGAAATCAGGACAAGCTGCAGCTCATTACAAGGAATTTATTAGTACTGTTTGGTCAGCGGGTTGCCAGCTAAATGTAATATAGATCTATATACAAAGAAAATGCCTCTTTCTACATAATGAATATTTAATCATGCATGGGTCGGGCAATTGCACAGAAGTAATTAAAAGCAGTCTTTTGTGTATTGCTCAAAAATGATAGTGACCTGCTGACCGGAGCTGCAGACACAGTGACATATTGAAAACGTTACCTACTGACATGTTATTAAAGAGGAATTAAGGGTCGCTTTCTTCCCCTCCCCTTAAAAGCTAATCATTCCTAAGCCTCCTGTCTGCTCACATGCAGAGTACGGCTTCAAGGGGAGCCCACCTCCCAGATGAGGCCAGAGAGCTAGGCTGACCCGCCTCGATCTAGAACCTTCCCTCCACGACCATAAATTGAAACAGATGAGATAGTTATTGAGAAGACCATAGAGAGGAAATAGGCCACAATATGTGGTCTCTGTGGAAAGTTCTCCCCACTCTCCTGCCATATCCAGCCAGTTGCAAAATCCTGTCGATTCTACTAATTCTACCTCAGTGACCCTTGTCACAGTGTCTCCTCTTTGTCACTATCTCTGCCCTGCTTCAGCTCCCCACTGCTCCTGAAGTTTTGTTCCTCCCCATTCTGATCTACTGATGACTCTTCCTGGATCTGTGAATCAAGTCACTACTTTGCTCATACACCACCCATGGCTCCCCATTGTCTGTAGTCCTCTTCGCCCTGGCATTAAAGGCCCCATCGTCTGACCATGGCCAGCTGACCATTCCACATCAGGGTTCTTGGTTCCCAACAACAGAAAGTGACTGTGGCTAATTTAAGGCAGAAAGAACCTATCAGGAAGACATTAGGCAGCTCATAGAATCAATGGGAAGCTGGGAGGTCTGCGGGCAAAAGGCAGAGATAAAGTCATGTGTACCAGGGGGTGGTCCATCCAGGATGCCACAGCTGACACCACCCCCTGGGCATTTGCCACCATCCAACAGCCCTACAGCCTCCATGAATAACCCCTAAGCATCCCCACCTCCTCACGTCTGTCTGCAGACTCCCAGTCCTATGTGGGAGTATCCAACCAACAGAGCCTGGTCTCCTTCTGCAGCCTCATCACCACCATCCCGGGAGAAAGGAGCTGGCCCTCTTCCACAGGGAGAGGCGAAGCCCTCACTTCCCAAACATACTCCCTGTCCCACAGCTAAATCAATATTTCCTTCATACTCCCCGCCCACTCGATGCTCTCCCATCACCCCAACTCTGCTTTTGCCTTCTCTCCCCACCGGAATGCCTCACCCTACCTCCTTATAACCAGTTGGATCATCCTTCAAATGACCCAATCAAATGTCACCTCCTCTAGGAAGCCTTCCCTGATTGCCTCCACCACCCCCAATCTAGATGTGATGCCATCTGGGTCTCTCTGGTGGCATTGAAGGCTCTCCATTGTGTTTTACAGCTTGTCACGCTCCTGGGTGACCCTCCCCTATGAGACAGTGAGTCCCTAGAAGGCAGGACTCATGACTTCTCTTAACCCCAGAGCCAAGCACAGAGCCAGCCTGGTGTGTGTACAGATGCCTGGATGGGCAGAAATGAGGTCTGGTACAGAATTTCTGTTGCATTCCTAGTCTGCAACACATGGTTTGGGTGTCCTTTATTTTCCAAGTGTGTTTTGGAAACTATACACTATAAGGGCCCATGAGGATGGGGATAACATTTTTTTTTAGATATCCCCTCAATTGATGGCACACGGTTGGGCACATATTAGGTGCTTAATAAACACACGATTCGACCTTCCCCTTTCTTGCCCCTATTGTGTCTTTTGAGTTTCCTGAAGTGCATCACCACTGAGCTGATATTGAAACAAGTCAAACCTAGAAGAGCTTAATAGCAACCACAGCCTTGCAGATTATTTTTTTGACCATTTCTTCTAGCTCGTGGCAGAGAATGCCAGCTGTCAATCAAAATCCCTTCCCCCTCCTCCAGAGCATTAGCAGTGTAGCCCAGCATACAACTACCTGGTTATTTCCCAGACTCATTTGCACTTAGGTGTGACCCTGTGTCCAAGTTCTTGCCGGTGGAATGCGAGAGAAAACTCCAAGCCCAGTGCACTCTTAGCACTGCCTCAAGGATACCCATTTTTTAATTCCTTTCATCTCTTTACATAAGCTATCTTAGGGAGAACTCCTATTAAAAGCCCAAGTGAGTCAAAATAGGAAGTCATATGACATTCAGCACGTCCCTTTGCCTCTCTGGACTTCCATTTCTCCAGCTCTCACGCTGAATGAGTCTAAACTGAACCTGCATATTCCCTCCCCACATTTCCCCTTTTCACCTGCCTGCATTTGCTGCCAGGCAGGTGGGCTAACTCTGTGTCTGGGAAACAGCTGTCCCTGGGATCCCTTCTAAATCATCAAGTCCCAACTCTTTCTGACTTTTAAAGACCCGCATGCCTCCCCTCATGATGTTTGAATGATAGTTCAATTCTGTTGATTTCCTGGGGAACAGTAGTTTTCTCAGATATTCTGCTGCAGACTGCCTCTCCCTAGAATAGAAAACCCCAGAGAGCTGTCCCAGGCAGGCTCCCTCTCCATCACCTGCAGCCATGGTCAACGCCACCAAACCTTCCTCACAGAGCCCCCCCTGACCTACCTTTGGGCTGAGGGCAGCGCAGCATGGGAGCAGGGAGGAGCCGTCCTTATATCCGGCATGAAGGTGTGGCCCATATATAGCAATGTGGCCATACCAGTTAAAATATTGAGACACACAGATGTAGAAAAGAAACTTATGGTTATCAAGGAGGAGAGGGTGGAGGAGGGATAAACTGGGAGATTAGGATTGACATATATACACTACTATATATAAAATAGACAACTAATAAGAGCCTACTGTATAGCACAGGGAACTTTACTCAATACTCTGTAATGACCTATATGGGAAAAGAATCTAAAAAAGAGGAGATATATGTACATGTATAGCTGATGCACTTTGCTATACAGCAGAAACTAAGACAACATTGTAAAGCAACTATACTCCAGTAAACATTAATTAAAAAGAAACAATATTGAGATGCTTTCATGAATAGCCACTGCCCCTAGGCCTCCTCCAAATCCCTCCAGGCTAGCCACCTGACCGTGTCCCGTCCTTACCTGGTAAAGGACATCTGCACAGGGCAACAACAATGTCCACATTATGATTCTGGATTTTGTGATGTTTGTGGTATTTGTCAGCTTTTTAAATTTTCTGTTTTTATTATAATTTATTATCTTATTCTAAATAAGCATTCAGTCTTGTTTTGTATTCTTTTTATGAGATGGTCAGTCAGGTACAGCCACAAGAGGAGACAGAGAAGAGGCTCAGGAAGACAGTTTATTGCACTCAAAGGTCCTAAGGACAGGAGGCAGGGCTCACCATGCAGGGCCACGTGGTAAAGCACCAGGCTCAGGAGGCAGAAGACAGTAATGAGGAAGTGCTTATACCATGGCCTTCGTTGAGGTTTCCATGGGAAAGGCAAGGCAGGGCAGGGTGAACAGCTTAGGATTTGCTAGTTTAAATAATTCCAGCAGGTTTTGGCCATAGGGGCTGTCCCCAGATTCCTGGTACCAGGCCCTGGAATGATTAAGGCAGAGAAATATTGCCTCTGGGGTGCAAGGCCCAGGTGGAGGGGGTCTGGCTCTGCATTGGTTAGTTTGCATATCAAAGGCCTGCTCTCTAAGAATTGCCTAGCCCCCAGGAGGGGCAGTCTCTCCTCAGCCACAAAGGATTTTTTAAGATGTCAAGACATCATAAAATATAGTAAATAGATATAGGTGTAGGTACAACTTTATACCTAATTTTGTATTCATAACTGTGTATTCTTTTTCTTAAGAAAGAAAGAGAACCCTCAAGCTGCATTTGCCTCAAGCCCTACAAAACCCTGGGTGCCCTCCACCTTGCTGATCACTGGCCACAGAAGTGTAGATAATGAAGAGGGTCACACACCCTGCAGGCAAAACATCCACCCACATTCCCTCCATCTACTCGGTGAGTTCTGCTTGTTATGGGTTATGGATTGAACTGTGTCCCCCCAAAAGATATATTGAAGTTCTAATCCCCTACACCTCAGAATGTGACCTTATTTGGAAATAGGGTCCTTGCACAGGTCATTGGCTGAGATGAGGTCGTGCTGGAGTAGGGTGACCCGTAATCCAATATGACTGGTGTCCTTATAAGAAGAGAAGGAGAGACAGAGACACAGGAGGAGAAGACAGCTGTGTGATGAGGGAGAAAGAGACATGTGCTGTAACCACAGGCCAAGGAGGGCCAAGGATCACCAGCAAATGCCAGACCCAAAGAGGAAGGCAAGGGAAAGATTCTGCCTAGCTCTTCAGAGAAGTTTGGTGCTGCTGACACCTTGATTGTGAGAGAATACATTTGTTGTTTTAAGCCCTCCCAGTTTGTGATGCTTTGAAAAAAATTTTTTTAAATTTATTTTTAATTTTTTAATTTTATTTATTTATTTTTGACCACATTGGGTCTTCATTGCTGTGTGTGGGCTTTCTTTAGTTGTGGTGAGCAGGGGCTACTCTTCGTTGCGGTGCACAGGCTTCTCATTGCGGTGGCTTCTCTTGTTGTGGAGCACTGGCTTTAGGCGGGCGGGCTTCAGTAGTTGTGGCTCACGGGCTCTAGAACACAGGCTCAGTAGTTGTGGCGCATGGGCTTAGCTGCTCCGTGGCATGTGGGATCTTCCCGGACCAGGAATCGAACCTGTGTCTCCCTCATTGGCAGGTGGATTCTTAACAACTGCACCACCAGGGAAGCCCGCAGTTTGTGATGCTTTGTTACAGCAGCCCTAGAAAATGAATACACTCCTACAGGAAGCTCCTTCCTAGGTGACATTCACTGAGACCTTATCTCTCCAGCTCCCGGAGAAATAGTGCCAGCACAGAGGACAAAACGGGCAGAACAAAAGACAGATGACAGACAGAATTAGGGCAGTGGGTTTGAGGAAGTAACAAGGGGCTGGACAAGCTGTTTAGGCCCTCAGCACAGAGCACTAGATGGAAAGGGTCAGAAGAAGGGTTTGACTGCAGCAGGAGAGTTGGGTCCAAAAAACAGCGCACAGTTCTTGGGGAGGCACCGAGTCCTTCCTCCGGACCAGGCTCCGAGGGGGCTCTGGGCCAAGTCCCAAGATCAAGTCTTGGCAACTGGAGCAGGCTTTGTCCCTAAAGTTTCAGTGTTCTAAGAGCCAGGGAGCACAGTGACCCGGGTACCTGAAGCCCAGGTAGAAGTCCACACCCTGTTTATTCAGAGCCCATAGCCAGGGAACCGTTGGATGCAGCGGCCAGGCCATCGAGTCAGCACTAGTCAGGGGCACCATATGGCTGACCTTTCTGCTCACGGCTCTCCCGGCAGCCGGGCTGAACATAATTGAGGTCTGTGCATGAGCCGTGAAGGGACTTTAACATGTGATACCAGAGTGTGAAGGACAGAGAAAAGGGTAGCACTCCTCACCAGCAGGACCTGCCCTCAGCCCAGTTGTCCTCAAGATGAAATTAAAGAGATCAACTCAGTGATCTCAAAGGCCTTCTCTGCTTCAATTTTCTCAACTACGGTAACCCACACCTTGCCAGGGGCCGTGCACTCTCATTCTCCCTCCTGGCTTCCCAGCCCTTCATCCGCATGCTGCAGACCTCCCATCCCCAAGTGCATCCTTACAACCTGCCAGGCCCCTGCCCCAGCCCAGGTTCTGCTCTGCGTTGAAATTCTGCAACAGCCAGAAAGCCATTAAACTAATCAAGTCATGAAAGCCGTGTACAGGCAACTCTCTCTATAAGGTTGTTTTGGTTTTTTTTTAACATCTTTATTGGAGTATACTTGCTTTACAATGGTGTGTTTCTGCTTTGCACTAAAGTGAATCAGTTATACATATAGGTTTTATCATTTAAAAGGAGGCAGACTGCTTGAGAACAGGGGCCATGGCTGCTTTTATTCACCATCGAATCCCTAGCCCTAGCACAGATCTGACACACTGCAGGTGGTCAATAAATATTTGTTGAATGAATGAATGAACAAACGAATGAACAAATGAATGGGACTCTCAGTCACTGCAACAGAATGTGCAAGGCTGGGATGGGAGGGCCAGAGGCCTTCCTAGGCCCCTTCAACTCAAACTTTTAAACACAGGGTCTGCTCTCTCCCCAAACTTGGAGATGAGTATCAAGCCTGTTAATGCTCTAGCTGCACTCCCTCCCAAGGGGCCAGAAGGATGCTGCCCCAGTGCCTGAAATCAACCCAAAACAAGTGATGAGGCTTGCATGGCTGCACACACTGCATATTTTCTCAACCGTCTGGGGCTAAATACAAAACAATGAAAATGAAAGGAGGTGGGAAAGGAGACTTGTTGAAAGGAGAAATCAAAGAGGAACCAGCCATCAGCTTGTGTTTAGCAATAAGCAGGATAATCACAAAGGAAATTAAAAGCGAGTCTCCTTGAAGGAGAAGGAGGGGAAAAAAAACTGTAATTGCTTCCCTCTGCTCTGAAATCACAGCACCTGCCTTCCATCTGCACCCAGAGAAGTGGCCCGAGGTCGGGGGACAGATCTGCCAAAGCTCTTTCAGGCAGTCTCGAAATGCACACATGCACACGCACACACACGGGCCGTCCATGTGCTATTTAAAACACACAAAGCTTCAGTACTTAGAGGCCAACACTCGGACCCATCCTTCCATCCTTCATTTTGTATTATATTGATACTAAACCTTCAATCACCTGGAAGGAGAATTTACAAGTAGGAGTGCTGACCCTCTGATAGGCAGTGATTGGCTGTGAAGGGCGGAGCAAATAATTTGTTACTGACAGATGTCAAAGTTTGGGAATGGTTTATTTAATTGTAGAAATTGGAGAGGATTCAAAGTTACACCTACAGTATCATCACATTTTTTTACTGAAGTAGAGTTGATTTACAATATTGTGTTAGTTTCCCGTGTACAGCAAAGTGATTCAGTGATATATAATTTTTGTCAGATTATTTTCCACTATAGGTTATTACAAGATTGGATATAGTTCCCTGTATTATACAGTAAATACTTGTGGCTATTTTATGTACAGTAGTGTGTATCTGTTAATTCCATACTCCTAGTTTATCCCTCCCCCACACCTTTCCCCTTTGGTAGCTGTAAGTTTGTTTTCTATGTCTGTGAATCTGTTTCTTTTTTTTTTTTTTTTTTTTTTTTTGCGGTACGCGGGCCTCTCAGTGCTGTGGCCTCTCCCGTTGCGGAGCACAGGCTCCCGACGCGCAGGCCCAGCGGCCATGGCTCACGGGCCCAGCCGCTCCGCGGCACGTGGGATCTTCCCGGACCGGGGCACGAACCCGCGTCCCCTGCATCGGCAGGCGGACTCTCAACCACTGTGCCACCAGGGAAGCCCCCACCTATACTTTTTACCAATCCTCAAACCTCCCCTATTTATCTCAAAAGGCTTGTAAGTATTATAAAATTATGGCCTTATGAAACAAACTCTTTCTTGGAAGAGCTTGCATTTTTCTTAATCGCACATATACCCTTCTGCTTTCTCATAGGCAGGGGGTGGAGTCGACAGCCAGGACACAGAGAATGTGCTTTACTGAGAGGAGTGAGCAGCCCTCCTTGATGGGCTCAGCCATGGGTTTGCAGCAGAAAAATGACGATAGTCTCTAGTCCAGAATGTGGACCACAGAAGGCAGGCAAAGTTGAAGACACATCTCAGAGAGGGGAATTGGCCCATCAGCAACCAAAATTAATTAAGGACCTGGGGCCAGATGCTAGTGGAATCAGCTGATCTAAATGTGAGAAAGTCAGAGAGAGAGAGACAGAGACAGAGAGAGCAGCGAAGAGAAGGGGAGATGGGGAGAGAGCCCGGGTTTTGTCGGCTATAGGCCTTTGTGATGCTGTCCTGCCCTGTGTTGTGTGACCCACCCTCTCTGCTCTCCCAATCAATTCATCTTTTTGCTTAAGCCAGTTTAGTATTGATAGAATCCTGTGACTTGCAAACAAAGGGGCCTCGGTCAAGGCCCAACCCTTGGCTTACCAGCTGCAGAGGGTTGGATAAGAGGGCTCAGGGGATCTCCCAGAGGCCACGAAGAGTTAGGAGAACGCTTTGAGCCTGCCGGGCTGCACAGCTGAGCTCCTTGGAGCTGTCGGGGTTCTGGAGAAGACCCCAGGGACCAACCCATTTTCTCTTGCAGCTAAAGTTTGGTTTGAACAAAAGTTCCCATGGCTTGACGTTTTTTGAAACCCACTAGGCAAAGGTACAAGACCCTGGCAGGAAGTCTGGATGGTTTCTAGCTGTTCCCGCTCCCTCTATCACCCATTCTACTTCAATAAGCAGAGGGAAACTGCAGCTGCTTATTATTTTAAGCTGATCAGCCAGGGAAAGGCTTGAGCCGAAGTTTGAAGGAGGGTCGCCATCTTGCGCATCTACGGTGGTGATGCCGGTGCTGTGTCTGCGGAAGATACCCCTGCTAGGCCCTCGCAGATAGGCAGAGGAGGCCCCTAGGATTCTTGGCAAGTGGGATCCCAGGTACAGCAGAACCACATCTTCGGCTTCAGGCACAGAGAGTGACACGCAGCAAACGCTCCTCGCCGAGATGAAAGCCCTGCCCTGGAGATCCCTGCTGGGTGCCGCAGGGGCCCCGACCTCCCTGCAGAGTGGACACTGCAGGCAGTGCAGAGTCTGAGGACTTTCTGTCCAATAGGAACTTTCAGAGACCTGCTAATCCAGTACCTGTTTCACAGAACAGGAGACCGGAGGCCCCGGGAGGGAAGGACTTGCCCAAGGCTACACAGTGAGTAACTCATCACCTGATCCCTCCCTTGGGATAATGTCCCCTGAAGAACCAGTTGGGCCCTTCTCTAGGTTACTGAGCCGAGTGTCCAAAGACTCAGGTCCCTTCTTCCAAAGAGTTGCCAGGCACTTTCAGCCCCCTTCCCCTCTAGCTTCGGGAATCCATGATATGATGCCAGAGGCTGGTTCAGGACTTGGCAGCCAGTCTGTCCCATAGGACATCATGGGACAGTAGAAGGAGCACTGGAATTGGTGTCCAAAACTGTCTTTGAGGCTACCCAGAGGAGTCAAGTCAAAGACATCACTTAACCTCTGGTTCCCAGTCTCCTCATTTGTACAGTGGGATGATAAAATCTGTCCTGCCGGTTTCTCAGGCCATGAGGGTCAAGTAGGATAGAGTCTGGGACCAGGCTGGCCACACCGTGTTACTCCCACTCCCCCCAAGAGAGCCCTCAGCTCACCTGCCTGATGAGGCATTCCTGGTACCACACCCATCTCTTATGGAATTTGCCTAAAGCAACTGCCTTTTCGCAGTACCTGGCAAGGACCCGATACACCAACATTCAAAACACCCCCATCTTGCTTTTATGGGATATGGGGACCAGGGACCATCCTAGCCGAGGCTTCTAAATATAGGATCCCATGATGCCAGGGACCCACAAAATGTGGCCCTGGAACCTCCAGCCTATTATCAAGATTTCAAAAAGTCTTACAGAAGATATTTCCCTAGGTAAACTCAAGGGCCAGTCTTCTTTGCTTTGGACTAGAATGTTCTTTCAGAGTGTAGTAGTTAACACCATTATCTCCTGTTAGCCAGAAGCTTGGTTTGGTAATACCGATGTTTCTGATTAATATAAATGCACACCCTAATTAGCTGTTATATGATATGTGAGGTGCGTTTGTTAGGAAGATCTTTTTTCAAAATTTACAATCTCCAGCAATTCCACTTTTAGGTATTTCTACTAAGAAATAATTAGGAATACATGCAATGATTTATGGACAAGGCTATTTGTTCATACATTGTGTACAAACATTTTTAAAAGTTCAACAATTGGTTGACGTTATGGTGCATTCAAATGGTGGGATTTTATGTAGTCACTAAAAATCACCTTTTAGAAGAATATTTAACAACAGTGTGAATTATGATTTGAATATTGTTGAGCAGAGGAGAAAAGCTCACAAAACTGTACATCTAGGATGATTCCAATTTTGTGCATTAAAAAGAAAGATTATACAAACCAATGTTAAAAACAGTTATGAGGGGCTTCCCTGGTGGCGCAGTGGTTGAGAGTCCGCCTGCCGATGCAGGGGACACGGGCTCGTGCCCCGGTCCGGGAGGTTCCCACATGCCGCGGAGCGGCTGGGCCCGTGAGCCACGGCTGCTGAGTCTGTATGTCCGGGACCTGTGCTCCGCAACGGGAGAAGTCGCAACAGTGAGAGGCCCGCATACCGCAAAAAAAAAAAACAAAAAACAGTTATGAGATCAAAAGTGAGTTTTATTGTACTTTTCAAGTTTTCTACAAATAATATGTATGATTTTTATAATTGGGGAGGAAAGGCAGGAAATGTCCTTTTGAGAATCTCTGCAAGAATAAAGTCTCTAAAAGGGTCTTGAATGTTGAGAGTTCAAGGAGACCCCAAGGGCAGGCACTAGGTAGCCTCCCCCCCAACTTGTAACATAACAATTGGTTTTCAAAGCTTTCATACCGCCATTTGTCAAAATCTCAAGCTGGCACGCCAAGTGTTGGTGAGCGTGTGGATCTCTGGTATCTCTTGCACACTGCAGTGGAGTGGAAATTGGTGCAACCGCTTTGCAAAACCCTTGACTTTATCTCCTAAAGCTGAACATTCCCATACTTAACACTCTACAGGGAACACGTGTTTATCAGTAGGTATTACAAGAGTGATCGTTAACAGCGCTGTTCACAATAGCAAAACCCTGGAAAGACCCTTGTTGCCCATCAACACAGAAATGAATGAATAATCTATGGTGTATTCCCACAATGTGCAGTAGAGTCAAATCAAATTAATTGGTGTTTCAGTTCGAGAAGGTGAAAAAAGTTCTGGATTTGGATGGTGGTGACGGTTGCACAACACTATGTAGGTACTTAAATGCCACTGAATTTGTACACTTAAAAATAGTTAAAATAGTAAATTTTACATTATATATATAACCATAATAAAAAACAAATACAGTGAACTCGATAATACAGATTAACTTAATCATGATAATATTAAGTAAAAAAAAGAAAAAAACTGCCAAAGGTGACATACAGCATGATGTCCTCTTTATAAAGTTAAAACAACTAAAATTAGGCTTTTTGAGAAAGCAAATAAAATATGCTACAACAAAATAAGCAAAGCAAGAAAACAGTGAACAGAGAATTCAGGGTGATAGTTACTCGGATTAGGGACGGTAGCTTGATGTGGGCTATTATTAAGGTCCTGCCTTTTGTTGGTGGAGCCACAGGTGCTTTTTACATTAAAAGAAAGAAAAGGGGGCTTCCCTGGTGGCGCAGTGGTTAAGAATCCCCCTGCCAACGCAGGGAACATGGGTTTGAGCCCTGGTCCAGGAAGATCCCACATGCCGTGGAGCAAATAAGCCCGCGTGCCACGACTACTGAGCCTGCGCTCTAGAGCCTGTGAGCCACAACAACTGAAGCCCACGAGACACAACTACTGAAGTCCGGGGGCCTAAAGACCGTGCTCCGCAACAAGAGAAGCCACCACAATGAGAAGCCCGTGCACTGGGACAAAGAGTGGCCCCTGCTCGACATAACTAGAGAAAGCCCGTGCACAGCAACGAAGACCCAACACAGACAAAAATAAATAAAATAATAAATTTTTTTTAAAAAGAAAGAAAATGGAAGGGGGGAGGAAAGGAAGAGAAGATGAGAGGGAGGGAGGAGAGGAGTAGAGAAAGGTGTCCTACCAGAGATGAGGGTATGCCACGAAGCAAGGATTTTGATTCATCCAATTCTGGTCAACCAGGGTCCTTTAAAAAAAAAAACGCTAGGGACTTCCCTGGTGGCACAGTGGTTAAGAATCTGCCTGCCAATGCAGGGGACACGGGTTCAAGCCCTGCTCCAAGAAGATCCCACATGCCGCAAAGCAACTAAGCCCGTGCACCACAACTACTGAACCTGTGCTCTAGAGCCTGTGAGCCACAACTACTGAAGGCCACGTGCCACAACTACTGAAGTCCACGCGCCTAGAGCCCGTGCTCCGTAACAAGAGAAGCCACCGCAAAGAGAAGCCCGCGCACCACAGCAAAGACTAGTCCCACTCGCCGCACCTAGAGAAACCCCGGGCACAGCAACGAAGACCCAATGCAGCCAAAAATAATTTTTTTTTAAAATTGCTAAACGGAGCATATATTGTTTAGTAACACATAAGCACATGAAAAGCATTTGTATAGTGTAAATGGATGACTTTGCCGGGGTGGGGGGGGGCTGTTCTAGAACAGTGGCTGTGCACATAATAGGTGCTCAATAAATGTTTGCTGTTTGTTGAGAGGGAAGAAAAGTAAATGGATGTTTAATACAACATTTAGGATAGGGATTGCTCTGGGATATGGAGGGGGATGTGTATGTGGCTTTCCTGATCCCGGCAATTAAACTCAGTCGTGGATACACAATCATTCATTTTACTATTATTCCTAAAGCATACACATACTTTATATGCACTTTTTGGTATGTATGTATGATTTATTTCACAATTAAAAAGTAAAAAAGGAGATAGTATAAATTAAATAGAATGCAAAAAAAAAGAATTTTTAGTGTTCTCTAAAAACACTAATCATCAGCTCTGGCAAGATGGATCAAGAAAGAAATAGAGAAGGCACAGATATTCAGAATGAAAAAGAGGATAGACCTACAGATACAGTAGAGTTTTTTCAACTCTTTAAAGAATTCTATGACCAATTCTATGCCAATAAATTTTAAAACAGACCAAATAAGTCATGCTCTAGAAAAAATAAGTCATGCTCTAGAAAAATGTGTAACAGGATATTAAAATGGGACTTTCTCCATCACCGCTTCAGCTGAGGGTCCCGAGACCAAGAACTAGATGCAGTTGACAAATGCTTTCCCATTCCTAAACAAGATGCCAAACTACCTCACTCACTTCTGCAGGGTGAGCTAAGGTTTTGTGAAACCACTTCTGCCGGTGCTGGTCTTCACCAGGTCGAGCTGCTAAAAGGGTACAAATTGGAGAGGCCTGGAAGAAAGGAGGATGTCTTAGGAGATGGGCATGTAGGCAGGTGCTTCCTTTTAACCTCAAACCAAGTGAGAGGGGCTTGACGAGGACAGCTCAGAGGGCTTGAGGGGCTCCCAGGACTGGGAGTAATAAAGGCATACAAGTACCTGAGCAACCTAAAGGCAAGTCACGGTGAGCTGCCCAGCAGCAGAGGGAGAGTGAGGGACAAGGGCTGTCTTAGGGAGCTGCACTCTGCTGACAGTGCGCAAGGAGGCCAAGGGCCGGAGGGAAGGAGGTGAAGAGAAAGGAGTCTGCCCTCTGGGGGACAAGCCCAAATAGACAGGATCTGGTGGAGAAGACCAGAGAGCCAGCTGCAGTCAAGATGTCACCATGCCATAGGCATTGCAGCTGGAGATCCCAATGGAGCACATGGGGCTCTGAGAAAATCCAAGGAGAGAAAGAGCCAGCTTTAGACATCAACAAGCCTAGGAAGCACCAACCCTTCATAAATGTCTTCTACAAAAGTGCCCTTTCCCTTATAGCCCTCGCCCCAGATGGTCCTGCGAATTGAATGTGGTAACCTATCCATCTGTCTTTTTATCTCTCTCTCTCTCTCTCTCTCTCTCTCTCTCTCTCTCTCTCTCT
>NC_041224.1:61767530-61772098 GCF_002837175.3 Physeter macrocephalus | reverse complement strand
ATATATATATATATATATATATATATATATCCTGGACAAGTAAAGCTTATCCCAGAAATGCAAGGAAGATTCAACTTCAGGAAAATGTCTAATGTAATTCACCATATTGAGAGAGAGAGAAGAAAAACTATATGAAAAAACATTTGATAAAATTCAAACCTACTTATATTTTAAGTCAAAGCTTCATGTTAGGGACTTCCCTGGTGGCGCAGTGGTTAAGAATCCACCTGCCAATGCAGAGAACACGAATTCGAGCCCTGGTCTGGGAAGATCCCACATGCCGCGGAGGAACTAAGCCTGTGCGCTACAACTACTGATCCCGCACACCTAGAGCCCACACTCCGCAACAAGAGAAGCCCCCGCTCGCCGCAACTAGAGAAAGCCTGCGCACAGCAATGAAGACCCAACGCAGCCAAAAATAAATAATAAATAAAATTTTTTTTTTTAAAGCTTCATATTAAAAACAACTCCTAGAGCATTAGGGATAGTGAGATCTTCCTTAACTTAATAAAGGGTATCTTTGGAAAACATGCAGCAACTGTTGTACTCAGTGGTGAAACATCAGATGTATTTTCTTTAAAATGACAAATCATGTTATCTGGCATTAAATCTAACCAAAAAAATGCTCAGGACCTATAAGGAGAAAAATGTAAAACTGTTTTGAAGGGCAGGTTTAAATAATAGAAGTGATATAGCACATCTATGGATGGGAGTACTCTACATCTTAAAAATAGTGATTCTCCCCACTTCTGTCTATAAATTCAATGCCATTCCCACTAAAATCCCAAAGGGTTTTATCACAGAACTTGATAAGATTGTCTTAAAGTTAATATGGAAGGAAAGAGGGCCAAGAAAAGCCAAGGAAATTTTGAAAGAACAAAACAGGGAGACTTAGCTTGCCAGATATGAGGAATTATTATAAAGCTATTATAATTAAAAACAGGGTGATATTGCTCCAGGAATAAATAAACCATGAAATAGGATATAAAGGCCAGAAATAAACCCATAAACATAGCTTACATGTAACAGAATTACAAATCAGTGTAATGAATTATTCTATAAATAATAAATGATTAGATGAATTATTCTATAAATGGTACTGGAAAAATTGGTTAGCCATTTAGAAAAAAAGTAAAATTAGGCCTTTTCCTCACATTGTATATACACACACACCACACGCACACACAATCCAAGGAGATGAAAGATCTAAATGTGAAAAAAGTCATTTTTTTAATTTTCAGAAATATAGAAGGATATTTTTATACTATCAGCATAGAAAAAATTTA
This sequence comes from Physeter macrocephalus, assembly GCF_002837175.3. Lineage (NCBI taxonomy): Eukaryota > Metazoa > Chordata > Mammalia > Artiodactyla > Physeteridae > Physeter > Physeter macrocephalus. Next base: position 61,770,812 of record NC_041224.1, on the reverse strand, counting down.
TCAAATTTTTATCAAGATACGTTAACTACAAACTATAAAGGAAAATTTTATGTTGGAATATATTGAAATTTGAAACTTCTGCCTGACAAAGACTTTTATAAATGAAATGGGAAAGACAAGTGACAGACTGAGAAAAGACATTTTTATTTTTTTAATTTTATTGAAGTATAGTTGATTTACAATATTGTGTTAATTTATGCTGTACAACAAAGCAATTCAGTTATACATATATATATTCTTTTTCATATTTTCCATTATGGTGTGTCACAGGATATTGAATACAGTTCCTTGTGCTATACATTAGGACCTTGTTGTTTATCCATCCTATATATACTAGTTTGCATCTGTTAATCCCGAACTCCCAGATAACTTCCCTCCCCAACACTCCCTCCCTCTTGGCAACCACAAGTCTGTTCTCTATGTCTGTGAGTCTGTTTCTGTTTCGTAGATAAGTTTATTTGTGTCATATTTTAGATTCCACATATAAGTGATATCACATGGTATTTGTCTTTCTCTTTCTGACTTACTTACTATGATAATCTCTAGGTCCATCCATGTTGCTGAAAATGGCATTATTTCATTCATTATTTCATCATATGGCAACTCTATTTTTAGTTTTTTGAGGAACCTCCATACTGTTTTGCATAATGGCTGCACCAATTTACATTCCCACCAACAGTGCAAAAGGGTTCCCTTTTCTCCACACCCTCTCTAACATTTATTATTTGTAGACTTTCTAGTGATAACCATTCTGACCAGTGTGTGGTGGTACTTCATTGTAGTTTTGATTTGCATTACTCTAATAATTAGCGATGTTGAGCATCTTTTCTTGTGCCTATTGGCCATCTGTATGTCTTCTTTGGAGAAATGTCTATTTAGGTCTTCTGTCCACTTTTCGGTTGGATTTTTTTTGTTATTGAGTTGTATGAACTGTTTGTATATTTTGGAAATTAAGCCCTTGTTGATTGCATCATTTGCAAATATTTTCTCCCAGTGCATAGGTTGTCTTTTCATTTTGCTTATGGTTTCCTTTGCTATGTGAAAGCTTGTGAGTTTGATTAGGTCCCATTTGTTTATTTTTGCTTTTAGAGAAAAGATATCTAACTACCAAATGATTAGTATCCAGAATATATAAAGAACTCCAACAAATCAGTAAGGAAAAAACAACTCAACAGAATTGGGCCAAGCATATGAAGAGGCAATTCACAGAAGAAGAAAGCAGGGTGGTGAATAATCATATAAAAATAGGCTTAATCTCACTAGGATTCAGGGAAGCAAATTGCAACAACAGAGAGATTCCATTTCACACTGATTAAATTGGCAGTGTCTTGCAAGTCTGATTGTAACAGATTCATAAGCAATGGGGGAAAGGAACTCCTATACTTGTTGATGGGCGAGTGTGTTGGTACAATCACTTTGCGGAGGAGTTTGAGAATATCTAGTAGATTCGAAGATGATCAGACTTCACAACACAGCAAAACCAATTCTAGGTAACCACTCTAAAGAGAGTTCCAGGTGCGCAGGGAGACAGGTATGAAGATGTTTGTATGAAGATGTTTGTTGCAGACCTATTTGTAATAGTGAGAAAGTGGAAATAACCATTAGGAGAATGGAGATCTAAAAATGTGGTTTATTCACCCAATGGAATATCCTACAGCAGTTAAAATGAGCTAGACATATACATATTACCTGTCACATTTGCTCCCTACGCTTGCTTTATAGATTCCACCTCTTTGATGTCTGTAAGATCTGTTTGCTCCTTTCCATCACCCCGACAATCCCATGCCACCATTTTTGCTTAGATGATGTAACAGACACCTAACTGACCCCCCTACTCCCCACTGGCCCTGGGCAGCCAAGGGCATCTTTCTAAGGTCCACATATGACATTGTCACTTACCTGCTTAAAAACCCTCCCGTGACTGTGGCCTACAAGACCAAGCGCAGATACCTTAGCAGAGCTCAAGAAAGCCTCATCTTTCACTTTGCCCCTTCCAATCTGGCCTCACGGGATTGTTCGTGGTTCACCAGACAGGCTGAGTATTCAGCCCCTGCCTGGATCACGTGACTTGCTCCCTCTACCAGGAGGGAGCTTTCCTTTAACTCAGCCCCTTCCCACCCGCTCGGATCCACCTGGCAAAGTGGATCCGCCTGCAAGCAGCCATCCCCAAAACTCAGCTCAAGAATCTGTGTGAAGAATTTGCCCACAGACCCCTCTCCCCACGTTTTGCTTTCTACTGTGATCCCCCCGGCCACACCTCAAGGCACAAGACCGAACTCTCTTCTCTGTGGGAACCAAGGCAAGTCATTTCCCACTCCCAGCCAAAGCTCACCCCTGAGCAATTGCACCCATCATCCCTTGCAGCTTCTCTGTAGGCCAGCGTCGGCTGGAGAGCAGGGTGAGAGGCCAGGTCTCACCTGGATGCGGCTGCTCCTTCCAAACTGCATCACTTTCCCTGGCTGTTTCCCTGCTTCCTTCCTCCTCATTCCTGCATCAAGTTCACACTCTGGGACCAGCAGTGAAGACTCACCAGTTGAACCCCCACATCCAGGTGCTCAGACTGGTGGAGCTCATTGTGGGAGAGCTTCAGGAGGGGAGAGCCCCCGACCCCCACTCCAGGAGGACTCCTGTGAGCAGATGCTCCAAGCTAAACTCCCATGGCCTCCTCCACTTCCCACAGATATGGCCCAGAGACTCAGCCAAGGAAGAGGAGAAGGAGCCTGGCTCGCCGAAGAAGGAGGACAGTCAGGAGAGAAAGGTTGGACTCAGCCAGGGAGGAAGGAAGGGTGTCAAATGTTAGCGGATATTCTCCTAGGTCGGTCTGCCTGAAAGACAGTTCAGGGCTCAGCCTGTGGATGGTGAATTAGAAGTATGTAGTATCATCACCCTGATCCCACCCAAGTGGCATCAGGCTGTAGCCTCATAAAACCTTTTTTAAAATCTTTATGATGACACCTCCTTTCTGTAGAAGGTTGGTCCTATTAACTGGGAGTCTTTTTGCCTGGCAAGTACCCTGACAGGTTTGGTGTGTGCACTTGTAGGTTGGAGCAGCTGAGTGGTGGAACGGCTCGGCAAAATAGAAGGAAAAGAGGGCTTCCCTGGTGGCGCAGTGGTTGAGAGTCTGCCTGCCAATGCAGGGGACACGGGCTCGTGCCCCGGTCCGGGAAGATGCCACATGCCGCGGAGCGGCTGCGCCCGTGAGCCGTGGCCGCTGTGCCTGCGCGTCCGGAGCCTGTGCTCCGCAACGGGAGAGGCCACAACAGTGAGAGGCCCGCGTACCGC
>NC_041224.1:61763734-61767459 GCF_002837175.3 Physeter macrocephalus | reverse complement strand
TGAGAGGCCCGCGTACCGCAAAAAAAAAAAAAAAAAAAAAAAAAAAAAGAAGGAAAAGAATCTGGACATCTGGGGGATAGAGAGGAGGAGCATCAGGAAAGGAAAGAGAGGGAGAAACCAGTAAGTGGGGGAGTTTGGGCAGTTGGAGGTGAGGAGGCGAGTCAGCATTTAAAAATAAGAAAGACCAGGGTTATCCGTGCTGGGAGATGCTTCGTGGGGCCCCTCCCCCGGGGCGGAAGAATCTGCCACGTTCACGGACCTTGGTGTGCGTGGATCTCTTAGGTGTGGAGATGGAGCGACGGGTCATGTGGAGTGAAAGAGAGGGGTCTTGGATCTGCACCTTGAGAGCCTGGGGTCCCTTGGGGATCTGTGGAATTCTTCAGAGGCGGAAGGAGCTTCAGAATGGGAGTTCAGGACAGTCTGATCTAGATCTTAACTGCCTACAACTGACATCTGGATCACTCTTGTTAACTGCATAGCATCTAATAAACTTAGAAAACACTATTCACCCTTCCAAAGTCCATCGGAGCCCTCTAACACACCATTTCCTCAAGAATAAATGAGTAAGTGTGCACATCCAGCACACGTGGTGTTTAACCCGCCCCTCCATTCCTTGCACTTGGCCACAGGTCAGAGTCGCTCAGAGTTGTGGAGGCAGGAGAGAGAAGCCAGGTGAAAGCCTATTTAAAGACTGGGCAGTGGAGGCTCAGAGAGGGAGAGCAACTTCCTCAAGACCACACAGCTAATGGGGGCAGAGCTAGGACTTATTTTTTCCTGCCCCCAGGTTTGGGCTCCCCCCTCCCTGAGGACTGCAGCTGCTGTGAGTTAGGATGGAGCCAATTTGGGTCTGAGGGCAATTCATTAAAACATATCCTGAGAGAGCAGGAGACAAGGAGGCCTTGTTTTCTAAGGGATTCTCCCAGGGCTCTGAGCTCCAAGCAAACACATTCCTGAATCTTTGCCACCACATTTAAAACCAGAGGAGAAAAGTTATAAATGGGCTTTTTCTCTCTACAGATAAGAGAACCACAGGATATTAGGTCTGGGAGAGATGGGCTAGCAAGACATCTCCCTACCCAGACTCCCTGTGACCTAAGAATCTGAATTCTCGCCATGCACTTTTAGAGTCCCATAGGCAGAGATGTGTGACCTTAGTAGCTTCTTCAACAAACATTGTAGATATTTTTAAAGTTTTTACTTTTATCATAGAAAAACAATAGGCATTGAATGAATTACACTGACTATTTTGCAAAATTCTAATTTATTCAACTCAGCAAGAATCTGTTTATTCAAGGAATGGACAAACGTTCACCACTGAAGTTGGAACCTGGACACATTGGTCCGGGGGGTGGGGTGCGGGGTGTCATTAAACTATTCTCTTTATTTTTTAAATGTTTTCAAAACTCTGTAATAAAAAGTTAAAACTATATGTATATATATATTTTTATAAATTTATTTTATTTATTTATTTTGGACTGCATTGGGTCTTCGTTGCTGCGTGCAGGCTTTCTCTAGTTGCGGTGAGCTGGAGCTACTCTTCGTTGAGGTGTGTGGGCTTCTCATTGCAGTGGCTTCTCTTGTTGCGAAGCACGGGCTCTAGGCGCACGGGGTTCAGTAGTTGTGGCACGTAGGTGATAGAGCGCAGGCCCAGTAGTTGTAGTGCACGGGCTTAGTTGCTCCGCGGCATGTGGGACCTTCCCGGACCAGGGATCAAACCCGTGACCCCTGCATTGGCAGGCAGATTCTCAACCACTGCGCCACCAGGGAGGTCCCTATGTGCATTTTTTTAAAGTTTGCTGCTTAAATAAGTGTCAGAGTAAGAACTTCCATTGTAAATATTTTGCATGTTGGTTTTTAAAAAAATGCCAATTTGCTGTCAACAAACTCAGTCTGTCAACCTGTGCTTGTATCAAAGTTCTCATTTTAAAGGTACAATTAAGGGAATTCCCTGGTGGTCCAGTGATTAGGACTCTGCACTCTCACTGCCAAGGGCCCGGGTTCAATCCCTGGTCGGGGAACTAAGATCCCACAAGCTGCGCAGCGCAGCCAAATAAATAAATAAAGGTGCAATTAAAAGCGCTTCGTTTAAAGTGGCAATTAGGACTCAATGCAATTGGGGGCACCGTATAACCCACACCATAAGTTGAGGCAGCATCTATGTCTCATTACTCGTTGTCACAATCATTTCACACTAGTGGGCACACACAGACACAACCACACGTAAAACACCAGCAGTGAGTAGATGGAGCCCATGTTCATCACTCACACTTCTAGGCTCTCTGACTCCCTAGAAGAAGCAGGTGCCCCATAGCACTGCGTCCATCCCGCTGTCCTGTACCTGCCACACGTTCTTAGAATTCCTTACTATGCATCTGCTCCCCCAGCTACTTGCTGAGCTCCTTGAAGGCAAGGATGAGGCTGGCCCCTCTCTGGGTCCTGGTCTGGGACCCGGCCCCACAAAGAATGAAGACTCAATAAATAAGTGTTAGGTGATATAAAAGTCAAACTGTGTAGCATTCTGGGCTTGGCGTAGAGAGTTGGGAGAAAAACAGAAGAGAAGTGACCTGGGACATGGAGCAAGATCAGGGCTCCTCATCTACCTGATTATATGTGGGGCCTCAGTCTCTCCATCAACAAAATGGGAATAATTATCTTTACTTTGCAGAGTCGTGGTGAAGAAGAGTGATGATGGCTGTGCGGTGCCTGGCACATAGTAGGTGCTACAGAAGAGGCTGCTATACCTAAAATGATGACCCTAGGATGAAGATAACATCTGTTGCAGAGCTTGGGACAGAGGTGAGTGTTTTAAACACAGGCAATGAAGGGTTACCAGGCTGACATTAGCCAAAAAGCCCAAGATCTTTTAATAAAAGTCAGGGAGGAGAGAGAAAGTTCGCAGGTATTTAGTTGTTTTGTATGCTGTCAACCTGTGAAGTGCGTGGTTTGTGACCAAGTCCTCAGGAGGGGAGAAGCAAGCATTAACACAGGCTGGTGCAGCCCTCAAAGCTCTCAGGGAGGGCGAGGCTGGAATTTCTGGCATCTGGGGCAGGAAGAGTTTCTGGGCTCCTGGTACTCTCCCTATTCTTTTTAAATCAAATCAAGTCCTGGAAGCAGCTCAAAGCTCACCGTCTTTGGGGCCCAGTCCCTGTACCTTTGTTTAACAACAGACACAGATTCATTCCAGGCTGGCCTAGTTCAAGTTGACCTGGGCAGGGCTGTTGCCTGGGAGGTGGACAGAGCCTCCCATCGCCTCCCCACTGCCCAGTCAGAGGACATGACCCACTCTCTTCTCCCACCTTGGAACCCTGCTTGCCTGGGGTTCAGCTCTGAGTACTTGACCCTGGAGACCCCTTACCCCTTGGAACATGGTATGAAGAGCTTCCAGGGGCTCAAAGGACAGAGAGGTCCCCTTTGTTCCCATCCTAAATACTTCCCTACTGAATTTTGTATCCACAGTCCTAGATTCTTTTTCCTAAAGAGTGTTCTCAAAAATTAGATAAGCTTCAGGTCCCACAGAGTCTGGTCTGCCCCTGGTGGTCAGGACAGGTCTCTCTGAGAAGGTGACATTTGAGTAGAGACCTCAATAAATAGAAAGTAGCCATTAAAATGAGCAAAACAAAATTCTTGGCCCTAGGTTGCCCACTCTCACCACTATTATTCAACATAGTTTTGGAAGTTTTAGCCACAGCAATCAGAGAAGAAAAAGAAATAAAAGGAATCTAAAC
>NC_041224.1:61746878-61761954 GCF_002837175.3 Physeter macrocephalus | reverse complement strand
AAGCAGACACTAACACACCATTGTAAAGCAATTATACTCCAATAATGATGTTAAAAAAAAAAATTCTTGGCCCTGTAGGAGCCAGTGATTCTGAAAAGGCCCCAATCTATCTGCTTTGCTGAGTTGAAAGACTACATTTGAAATTCCATCTCAGGCCAGGTCTCCAAAACAAGTTGAGACTAAAAGTTTACATGTATCCCTAGACCCCACCCACCCACCCAGGCTATTGGCCTATGCCAGGCCTGAGAAGCAGGGCAGAGAAGGCAGGAGAGCCTGGGAAGATGGGAGGCATCAATCGGCAGGCCTTGGGTCTCAGAGAATAATGGGGAGTGGAGACCAGTAGGAGGAAGGAACCCAGACAGACAATATCAAGTGTTGATGAGATTGTGGAGCAACTGGAACCCTCATACACTCCTGGTGGGAATGCAGAGTGGTCCAGCTACTTTGGAAGACACTGTCGCAGTTTCTTACAAAGTTGAACACATACAGGGACTTCCCTGGTGGTCCAGTGGTTAAGAATCCATCTTGCAATGCAGGGGACGCTGGTTCGACCCCTAGTCGGGGAACTAAGATCCCACATGCTGCAGGGCATCTAAGCCTGCACACAGCAACTACTGAGCCTGCACGCCACAACTAGAGAGAAGCCCGCACACCGCAGTGAAAAATCCCACGTGCTGCAACTAAGACCCGATGCAGCCAAAAAAATAATAAAATAAATGAGTAAATATAAAATACGTTTAAAAAAAAAGTTAAACACATACAGTTGACCTTTGAACAACATGGGTTTGAACTGCGGGGGTCCACTTATACGTGGATTTTTTTCAATAGTAAATATTACAGTACTACACGATCCACAATCCCTTGTTTGTTGAATCCCTGGATGCAGAGGAACCTCGGATACAGAGGGCCAACTGTGCTGAGGGTTGGTGCCCCTAACCTCCACGTCATCCAAGAGTCAACTGTACTTAATACATGACTCAGCAATACCTTCCCTGGTATTTACCCTAGAGAAATGAGAACTTATGTTCACATAAAAACCTGTACACAGATATTCATAGGAGCTTTATTCATAATAGGCAAAAATTGCAAAAAAGCCAAAAACAGCCCAAATGTCCAACAACAAATTGTGATGTGTTCATGCAATGGAACACTCCTCAGTGTCAGAAAGGCACAGACAACTGATACACCCAGCAACATGCATGAATCTCACAGACATGCTGACTTCTGGAAGAAACCAGACTCAAAAGAATTTATCTGTAGGATTCCATTATATGACATTCTAGCTATAGGAACAGAAAGCAGATGACTGTGCAGGGGCACGAGATAATTTTCTAGGGAGATTGAAATGAATCTTGATTGTGATGTATGCATTTGTCAAAACTCATTGAATTGTGTACTTAGGGGCACATTTATTATATAGAAGTTACAGCTTAATTAAAATATAGCTTAGTAAAATTGATATACAAATCACACCCCAACACATTATCCACTGGAAAAACCCCTCCTTGAGGTCAATCATCCACCCCCTTCACTTTACACATCAGGAAATGGAGGCCCAGAGAGGGGAGCGACTTCTCCAAGGTCACACTGTGAGTTAGGACTATTAAGGCACAAGGGAATGTCTAAGTGAGGCTCACAGGGCACATTCTCAACCTCCTCTGACTTAGTGCTCACTACAGCTTTGTGAGGCAGCAGTCATGCCATTATGTCCAGATTTCAGATGAGCACACTAAGGCCCAGAAGAGTTGGAAGACTCGCCCGAGTTCACACATCCAGCTTCACCACGACCTAGCCTGCCTGGGCAGCTGCCAATGGAGCAGGAAGGCAAACCCAGGTCCTCAAAGCCCAGATCTTCCCTCTTCCCCACAATCCACCTCCTAGCAGAGGATGTGTGAGCTGGAGACCCTTCACTGAAGCCCAAGGGCCCAGAGCCCAGCCCTGAGACAGGCAGAGGAGGGAAAGGAGAGTGTGGAGCACCTGTGAGCTTTCCCTGGTGAGGTTGTGGGCTGGGCGACAGGCGCCACTTCTGTTCCCAGTGGAGCACACCCAGTGGAGACAGGGAGTAGATGGAGAGACAGCCCTGGCTGTGCTCAGAAAGATCCGGTTTCCCCTGGATGCTTTTTCCAGCATGGCCTGCCAGGAGAGATTAAGATCACAGAGAGCAACATGATACTCTGGAGAAAGAGATTAGTGGGTTCCGGGGTGTTTGTCTCCCTGAGAAAGGCGGTTTGTTTGGGATCTGACTCCAAGCCACAGCTGAAGCTGTGCCAGGTCCCACTGGAGTTGACATGAGGAGAGAGAAGGCCCCTCAGGCAAGGAGGCCAAACATAAAAGGACTAGGCCTTCCAGAACCCTGAGAGGCGGTGGAGGGTGTTCTGGGGTCTCCCGTAAGCCTTGCTCCAACGCCTCCTGCCGAGGATGGGCCCCATCATAGCAGACCCCTGGGTTTACTGAGAACACAGATGGCCTTCGTACTGCGGAGCTGGCGTGGACTGGGAGGAACCTAATTTGTTTTCTCCAGAGTGGGAGGGTCTGGACCCAGAGGGTTGGGGAGGGCTGGTCCCAAGAGAGGGAGGGGGAAAAAGAGCCAATTAGCATGGAGGCTGGCGGAACTTTGTAAAAACTGAAATGCGTTACATGAAATATTTCTGAGGCTACCATCGTGGAGGGCATGATGAGACACCTCCTGGTGACCCAAGAACCTTCAGTAAGGTTTCTACTGCCTGCGTGACTTTGGAGTGAAAAATCCAGGAGAACAACCCAGGCCCTATGTTTGGGGCAACTCCAGGGGAGAGAGAAGGAACAACTGCAGGAAACTAGAGGCAGGTGTCTAGAGCCAGAGTGGCCAGTGACAATTTGCAGGAATTTGCATCTTAAGGGCTTTGAGTTCCCCACAGGGGTGGAATGAGGTTTCAGCCTGTCTCATTCAGATTTTCAGGAGCTGAGGACTCTGGCTCCGCCATCTGAGTTACACGTGCTCCTGCCAGAAACAGTGGTGGAGGTGGGAGGAGGCAGGAAAATGGAGGTGGCTTGTCTTCTGCCCTCAAGGGGTGCCAGTGGCATTCAGCGGATAGGACAAAGCACACAGCCAGTGTGTGTGAATAGAAAAGGGCACGTGGAGGGAGCAGAGAATGATGGAGGAAGACAGCAAAGGTGAGCGAGAGTGAGGAAGAGCCAGGCAGAGAGAGAGAGAGAGACTGATTTTTTTTTTCCAGCCTAGAGACGGTAACATAAGGAAGCCTTCTGAAGGGACATCACATTTAGGGCCATACTGTTGGATCAGCAGGCCCTGGGGATATGTGGAGGGGTCACTCCCTGCAGAGAGCACTGCCTAAGCAGAGGCCCGGAGGGGCAAGGCTGGGCGTTTCCAGAGCGCTGAGAAGCTGAAGCGATGGCAGGAGGTCTGGGGACCCCGTGTGATTACGTTGACCCTCGTCCTTGCTGGTCATGCCAGCAGCTTGCTCGAGGCTTGCGGTCTAGGGAAGGAGACGCATATTAAATAACCCCACAATCGAATACAACGTTATAGATGACGGTAGTGTTACAAAGACACCGTTTAAGGAGGCGTTTCAGAGCCAATAGCAGAGAGCACTTAGTGGGCAGTGATGTCTGCATTCACACCTGAAGAAGGCGCAGAATTGAGTGGGTAAGGAGGTGGGGTGGGGAAGAGCACACAGGCCAAGGCGACAGCCCGTGCAAAGACCTTGAGGCAGGTCGGAGCATGTGCCGCCCCACCCCCACCCCCGGCCCACCATACCCCCTGCTGTCCAGGGACTCTAAGGGAGTTTTCTCCTCCTACCTTCCCCACGGCACCACGCACAGGCTGATTTGCTCCCAAGTTTATCCCTTCCAGCCACTCGTACTGATTGCCTCCTGGCACTACCTTCCCATCCCCTTGACCTCATATCTTACCCGCCCCCGTCCCGGCCCCAAGGTCACCAGCTCCCCACAAGGTTTGCTCCGTTTTGTGAAGGTACCACCAGCCTGAGTCTGGCTTGGGGCCCCCTCGCTCCCCCTCCTCCCTCATCCTGCCCCAGCCCTTTCCCAGGATGCCTGGGGAGCCAAGGGGCATGAACACCCCATGGTAACCCCGGATCAAAGGAGGATGAATAAATGGTGTCCTCCTTCCCCCGCAGGCTGTTCTGAGACTTGTGTGCATTTTGCAGAAGGCCCTGTGACACAGAAAAGAGGCAACTCCATCTTGCCCTTGGTATTGGCTGTCCCTGCCCTGCTTCATTCTCCCACCCTGCACTCTGCTTCCTGGGTATCGCATTCCTGAAAAAACTCCTCCAACACAGGCCTCTAACTGGGGTTCCACTTTAGGGATCCAAAGCTAAGACCCCCCCATCAGGATGAACCTGTATCTCTGAAGCAGGGGCTGCCTCGGACTCTCCCCATCTCTAGCAACGCGTGCATCAGTGGGCTTTTCAGACCCTGGGCCCCAAGCCCCTTGCCTCTCTGCTCGGCTGCCACATCCCTGACTTGACCCTGTTCAAACGCCCAGTCTCATCCCCATGCTCACTTCTGTAAAATAACCAGGCAGCATGTTTACCAAGAACACTTTTTTTTTTTTTTTGGCTGCGTTGGGTCTTCGTTGCTGCGCGCGGGCTTTCTCTAGTTGCGGTGAGTGGGGGCTACTCTTTGTTGCGGTGCGCAGGCTTCTCATTGCGGTGGCTTCTCTTGTTGCGGAGCATGGGCTCTAGTCGCGCAGGCTTCAGTAGTTGTGGCACACAGACTCAGTAGCTGTGGCTCGCAGGCTCTAGAGCGCAGCCTAGTTGTGGCGCACGGGCTCAGGTGCTCCGCGGCATGTGGGATCTTCCCGGACCAGGGCTCAAACCCGTGCCCCCTATGTTGTCAGACGGACTCTTAACCACTGTGCCACCAGGGAAGTCTTACCAAGAACACTTTGACACTTACTTTCCAATGGCAGAGACAGCATGGTACATTACTTAATTCTTGTTTGCCGTGGTACATGGCAAAGTGTCTGATTCCCCAAACCTGTCTGGTGGCCTGTGTTTCCACAGGCTGCTCCAAAGCCAGCCTGAAGTCCTAGTGTAGAACCCAGAGCCACTGCCTGGATGCCAGCAGCCTGGGCTCCCAGCCAGATTCTGCCACAGGCTCTTTGTGACCCTAGACAAGCCACAGGTTCCTTGGTCTCTTCCTTGTGAACTGAAGAAGGAGAGACATTCGCCAAGGTCCTTTGAGCTCCAACCAGAGAATCATGCTCCCTCCAGTGCCCAGAGAAGATCAAGTTCGGGTCTGCCCTGCACACCACACCCCCAGTTAGCATTCTCCCTATAGATCACGCCTTTATAGAACACACATGTCTTCAATACGATGTTTTCTGGCGGGTATTTACGTGGGTGGGGACTTCCCTGGTAGTCCAGTGGTTAAGACTCTGTGCTTCCACTGCAGGGGGTGCGGGTTCCATCCCTGGTCGCAGAACAAATATCCCGCATGCCACACGGTGCAGCCAAAAAAAAAAAAAAAAATTACGTGGGAGAAAAAAATATGTGTACATCTCCAAAATTTAATACTTTTTTTTTTTTTGGCCATGCCACGTGGCTTGCAGGATCTCACTATCCCCACCAGGGATTGAACCTGGGGCACTGCATTGAAAGTGCCAAATCCTAACCACTAGACGACCAGGGAGTTCCCTAATACAACATTTTTTAATGAAACAATGTGCAGGAAAAGAATCAAGATACTTTCCAAATACAATTAGTGGAAGGTTCAAGTTGTGTTTTGAAGAACATGAAAGTAATGAAGTGGATGGTGTCTCTTAGCTGTTGCTGGCACTGAGGCCAGATTCCCGTGTACAGAGCAGCTGCTTGGTTTTTGTTGTTGTTGTTTGTTTTGGTTTTGCTTTATTTTTAAAGAGGCTTTTATAGTCCTGTCGGTAAGAAAATACATAAATACAAAGATCAGCATATCAGCCCACGTGGTCTGGTTGAATGAAGATTGGATTTATCTGACAAAGCCCGCTAGAGGGGTACATTCTTTTTTTTTCTTGAAGTATAGTTGATTTACAGTGTTATGTTAGTTTCAGGTATACAGCAAAGTGATTCAATTATGTGTGTGTGTGTGTGTGTGTGTGTGTGTGTGTGTTCTTTTTCAGATCCTTTTCCATTATAGGGTATTACAGGATATTGAATTTAGTTTCCTGTGCTATACAGTAGGTCCTTGTTGTTTATTTCACAGAGTAACTGCTTGTTAATGTCCCTATTAATTATAGGTGACCAGGAAGCAGAGCTTTAAGCATCTTACCACCTAACCTGATGCTTTGTTACATATATAAGCATTTTACCGTATTTTAGTTAGACCTAGGAAATCCCTAGGTTAAGGGATTGGGGTTGACAGATAACAATATAATTTTCCCCTTTAAAAGGAAAGGAAAGGGACTCCCCTGGTGGCACAGTGGTTAAGAATCTGCCTGCCAATGCAGGGGACACGAGTTCGAGCCCTGATCTGGGAAGATCCCACATGCCACAGAGCAACTCAGCCCGTGCACTACAACTACTGAGCCTGCGCTCTAGAGCCCGCGAGACACAACTACTGAGCCCACGTGCCACAACTACTGAAGCCCGCGCGCCTAGAGCTTGTTCTCCACAACAAGAGAAGCCGCCACAATGAGAAGCCCGCGCACCGCAACGAAGAGTAGCCCCTGCTTGCCGCAACTAGAGAAAAAGCCCCTGTGCAGCAATGAAGACCCAACGCAGCCAAAAATAACTAAATAAAATAAAATAAGTTTTAAAAAGAAAGGAAAGAAAATAAACAAAAGGAAAAGAAAGATGTTTCCCGAAGCATTTCACACAGAACATCTCACTTTCAGGAATAGATAACTGACATTAAGTAGGAGATGCCGTACAATCTTCCCAGTTCACATGGTAGTCATATTCCTGGGAAATTCAGTGGATATTAAAACCTTGCAAATATACTTGGTGTTTATTATGTAAAGCAGAGTTTAGTTTTCACGGGCCCAGCAGCTCCGCGGCATGTGGGATCCTCCCGGACCGGGGCGCGAACCCGTGTCCCCTGCATCGGCAGGCAGACGCGCAACCACTGCGCCACCAGGGAAGCCCCGCAGAGTTTAGTTTTGAGCTCAGATAATCACCTACATCAATGTCCTGAGAGACATTCGAAAGTCGCGTGGAGGGCAAGGCGATTCTTCACCATGAGCTGGCCCCAGGCATTGCAATACGTCCAGCATCCCTGGCTCCTCATAGCCCCCACCCCAATGCCAGCAGTGCTCTCCTCAACATTGGGACCCCCAGAAATACTCCCATATGTTTTCAGTGCCCCTTGGGGCATTCCTACCTGCATGGAGAAATTACCCTTAAAAAAAGTATAAACTAATTTTAGTAGAATCACAAAGTTGTGCAACTATCACCACTATCTAATTCCAGAACACATTCATCACCCCCAAAAAAGGAACCCTATACCCATTAGTTGTCACTCCCCATTCTCCCCTCCCCCAAGTCCTAGCAACCACTAGTCCACTTTCCATCTCTGTATCTGCCTAGTCTGGACATTCCATACAAATGGAATCATATAATATGTGGCTTTTTGTGTTTGGCTTTTTCACTTAAAATAATGTTTTCAAGGTTCATATATGTTGTAGCCTTTACCAGTATTTCATTCCTTTCAGTGGCTGAATAATATTCTGTTATATGGATATACCACAATTTATTGATTCATCAGTTGAGTGGTTTCCTCTTTTTGGATCTTATGAACATTCATGTATATGTTTTTTGTCTTCCATTTTTATTGAGATATAATTGACATACAGCACTGTGTAAGTTTAAGATGTACAGCATAATGATTTGACTTACAGACATCAAGAAGTGATCACCGCAATAAGTTGAGTGAACATCCATCATCTCATATAGATACAAAACTAAAGAAATAGAAAAATATATATTTTCTTGTGATGAGAACTCTTAGGATTTACTTTCTTAACAACTTTCCTGTATAACATACAGCAGTGTTAATTATATTTATCATGTTGTACATTACATCCCTGATACTTATAACTGGAATTTTGTACTTTTCGACTGCCTTCATCCAATTCCCCCTCCCCTCACCCCTCATCATGTATACATTTTTGGGTGGATGTATGTTTTCAGTTCTCTTGGATGTATACCGAGAAGTTTCTGGGTCATATGGTAACTCTATGCCTAACTTTTTGAGGAACTGCCATACTTTTTCCAAAGTGTCTGCACTATTTTAAGATTCCACCAACAATGTATGGGGGTTCCAATTTCCCCACATCCTTGCCAACACTTGTTATTGTCTGTCTTTTTTTTTTTTTTTTTTTTTTTTTTATTTATTTATTTTTGTCTGTTTTGGGTCTTAGTTTCTGTGCATGGGCTTTCTTCTAGTTGCGGCGAGCAGGGGCCACTCTTCATCACGGTGCACGGGCCTCTCACCGTCACGGCCTCTCCTGTTGCGGAGCACAAGCTCCAGACACGCAGGCTCAGTAGTTGTGGCTCACGGGCCTAGTTGCTCCGTGGCATGTGGGATCCTCCCAGACCAGGGCTCGAACCCATATCCCCTGCATTGGCAGGCAGATTCTCAACCACTGCGCCACCAGGGAAGCCCATTGTCTGTCTTTTTGATAATAGCTGTCCTAGTGGGTGTGAGGTAGTATCTCATTAGGGTTTTGATTTGCATTTTCCTAGTGACTGATGATGTGGAACATCTTTTCATGTGCTTATTGGCCATTTGCACACCTTCTTCGGAGAAATGTCTATTCAAGTCTTTTGTTTATTTTTAAATTGGGTCATTTGACTTGCTGTTGTTGAGTTGTAAGTTTTCTTTATATATTCTGGATACAAGTCTCTTATCAGATATATAATTTGCAAAATTTTCTCCTATTGTGTGGGATGTCTTTTCACTTTCTTGATGGGGTCTTTTGAAGTACAAACATTTTTAATTGTGATGAAATTCAGTTCATCTATTTTCCTTTGATTGAGGTGTGCCATGGGCTTTGAATCAGTTGTCCTAGCCCCACCTCATGGCCAAGGCCAGGAAATGGAGGCTGCTGTCATTTGAACGGAGGCAACATCTTTCAGCTTCAAAGGATCTTGATGGGATTCCATATATAGAGTTTAATTTCTCTAGATAAAAACTCTATACCTGCCAAGTTCAATGCCCTCAGAATGAGTAGCACCAGCCCTCCCAGTCATTCACACCTTAGAGCAAACTAGTCCATCAGACCCTTCTCTAAGAGCAGACCGTGCTGGGAGTGGGGACCCTGAACCCCAGGTGTGCGCTACGTGGTTAGAGGCACAGGGAAGACGCAAGCTGGACGTGAGGGAGGCCAAGGTCGCCTCTTAGCTGAGGGAAGTCGCCACCAGCTCTCCTCCATAAACATTAGCTAGGAGCCTCCCTATTCCCTACCTCAGGCCATACTTTGGGTTTTGCAGCAAAAGGCCCTGCTAAAACGTAAATGTGTTTGCAGGATGGGGACACATTCTTAGATGGCTAGTGCTAGACTAAGAGGAACCTCCATGCTTATCTCCTGCAGGCCCTCCAGCTGTGCATGGAGAAACAGGGGCCCAGAGAAGGCGAGGGACTTACAGCAAATCCACAGCAGGGCAGGGACCACGTGGCCCTCCCACTCCCCCGGCCCTCCCAGAAGCACCTTGGCCCTAATGGGATCCACAAGCCTCTGACAACAAACATTGTCCTTGGGCACAGGCAGTTTGCTTGGGCAGAAAGAGGCCCACATAGGTCAGTGTCCCAGGGGGTGAGCCCATGAAGGGCCGCAGCAGGGGGACAAAGCAGCACAGGGTCCCAGACCTTGAGGGGCAGGGGCCTCACCTCTTTGGGACGACCCTGCAGATCACATATCTCTTAGTAATAATAGCTGCCATTCGCTGAATGCTCATGAGGTGCCAGGCGCATGCTAAGAAATGCACCCACATCATCACACGGATCCTCCCGACAGCCCCATGAAACAGATTTGTTGGGTTTTGGTTTTTGTTGAGGCCACTGAGGCTCCAAAGAAGTTAAGCGACTTGCCCAGTATCACGTAACTATTGATAGAAAGAGCTGAGCAGACTTTCAAATCCAAGTTTGCCAGCTCCAAAGTCAGTGCTCACACTGCCCATTCTGACTGATTTCTGGAGGCCCCTCTAGTTCTCAGCTCCCATGGGGAGGATGCACTGTGGACCTGCAGGCTCGTGTCCTGCTGCTCACACCTCATGCCGCTGAGTTTGCCCAGGAGCCGTCAGAGTGCTGGGTCCGTTCCCAGGGAAGCCTCGGCCCTCTCCCTCTGTCACAGTGCCCCCTGCTGCTTGCTCCCACTCTCTTCTGCAAGACCGTTGAACGCCAAGGGGCTGCCTGTTAACAGAGGCTCTGGGGGTTCCCCCAAATAGGAGCCCCAGTCTCTCACTAACACCCCTGTCTTCTTGAAAGTTCTCTGGGTTTAGAGCAAATCAGAGAGAAAAGCGTGATGTTATTTCTGGGCTTTTAGGTCTGTGCCTAAGGGGCCCCAAAACCCCCGCATTGTCCTACCCTCCTGTCACAAAGCAGGCAGAGGGGCTTTCCTGGTGGTCCAGGGGTTAAGAATCTGCCTTCCAATGCAGGGGACACGGGTTTGAGCCCAGGTCAGGGAACTAAGATCCCACATGCCGCAGGGGCAACTAAGCCCACGCGCCACACCTACTGAGCACGTGAGCCACAACTAGAGAACCTGAGCGCTGCAGCTACTGAGCCTGCGGACCACAGCTAGAGAGAGAAGCCTGCACACTGCAACAAAGAGCCCGCATGCCGCAGTTAAGACCCGAAGCGGCCAAAAATAAACAAATAAATAAATAAATATTTTTTAAAAAAAGCAGGCAGAGAGGAACTCTGGACTTTGTATCAGACACTGGAAGTCAGCAACCCAACTCCAATTCTTCATAGTCCTACGGATGTGTGTAAACTGAGTCTCAGTTCCCTGATCTGCCAACTGGAGACAAAAGTGCCCACCTCTCTGCTGTGGGGTGTCTCGAGTCTAATATACAGCAAGTACCCAGTAGCTGAGCGTGTCTCCTTCCTGAGCCTCAGTTTCCTCATCTGCTGATGTCCATTGGCACCTGACCTTCACCCACATTACCTCACTCAATTAT
Source organism: Physeter macrocephalus (assembly GCF_002837175.3). Classification (NCBI taxonomy): domain Eukaryota; kingdom Metazoa; phylum Chordata; class Mammalia; order Artiodactyla; family Physeteridae; genus Physeter; species Physeter macrocephalus. The sequence continues at coordinate 61,750,837 of NC_041224.1, read as the reverse complement.
CACAGTAATACATAAGGTAGAATAAGGAGACCTCAGAGGAGTCAAACCAGTTGCCCAAAGTCACACAACTGGAAAGACGTAGAGCCAGGGCTCCAGGTTCAAGGCTTGTAACCACCATGTCACAGTGCCTTCCAGTGGCAAGGTGCCTTATATACTATGAAATGTGCAGAGTCTGTGCAAAGCTGGGGAGATGTGGAGTAGGAAGAAATTAGAAAAAATAGTACTTAGAAACATGAAGCCAGGATGGGAAGACTCATGCAGTTTGCATTTATCACAGCAGACTTCCTGGAGGAGGTGGGGACTGAGCCAAATCTCGCCGTGTCACAGGGTCCAGAGTGACTGGTGGAAAGGACCCTGACTGCCCTCCACTTGCCCATCTAGAAATGGGGGTGTTTCCCAACCTTGCAGGGACTGAGAGAGAACAAGGCATAATGGGACTGTCCTGATAGTGAAGACATATATTGATTGTTTATACAGACCAGGCACAGTACTGAGTGCTTTACATGGATCATCTCCTTAAATCCCCCAAGAGCCCTGTGGGGTAGGTACCATTATCGTGGCCCCTTTACACTTGAAGAAACTGGCTTTCCCAGAGATTAAGACGCTTTGCCAAGGTCTCACAGCAACTAAGAGGAGGAGTCAGGATTCAAACCCAGGCTCAGAGCTCTGCTCCTACATGCCCAAGCCACAGCTACGCTTCCCCAGGAAGAACGCCCCTGGCTGGGATCCACACTTTCCTGCCATCTCCACGTTGCCAGCCCTACTGGACGTTCTCTCTGCTGACTCTTCTCTCAGCTGAGGCAAACGTAAAGAAGAAAGACTTCCTTTCTCCCCATGTCCCAGCATCCAGAAGTGGTCAAATGGAGGATGCTTGGAGAATGAACTGGACTTGCTTGAGGAAGGACGGATTATGTATGTCTCTGTTGCCCCCTCCTGCCCCAAAGGAGAACTTCACAGGACCACAGCTCTTTGCGGAGCACCCCAGTGCAGGCTGGAAAACGAGGTCAGGCGCAGTGCTTCCTAAGACATCCGTGGAGAAGGACCACGCTGTCATTTTTTTTTTCAACTTTCAGTCTGTCATGGACCAATACTTTTTGTTAAAATTCATAAAAATGAATTACTTTTAAAAAATGAAATGCTGCTTGAATGATGTGGCAATGTCAAATTGCTATAAAAGTTTCTAAATGCTTCCTCACAAGTTCTCAGTGAGTACTTCTTATACCTGTCTTCAGGTAACAATAGTTTGTGAGCCAGCACAGTTCAGGGATCACACTTGGAGTGGCACTGGTCCAAATGGCCCCTGGGCAAAATGTCTGCCTGAGGTCCCATGGCTAGTTATGAGGAATCCATTCCCAAGGGCACTGCCTCCGTAGAGGCAGGGACTCTGTGCCATCCTCAGACTTGGGTCCTGATGCTGACTCGGGGTGCATCCCTGGACTTGCAGCTGGGCCAGAGGGATAGCATAGGCCTGAGAAATCCCCAGGGGCAGGGCCCCAAAGACAGCGGTCAGAAGCCAGATCCTGGGTTCTGCGCTCTCCATCCGCGAGAGACATGAGCAGGAAAGCTGACGCTGTCAGAGCCAAGGAGGCCTATGGGAAGGCAGATCCTTCCCCTGGCAAGCTGAGAGGTAGGGGTGGGGGTCTTAACCTGCTGTAGGGCAAGGGTGATAGACACCCTGAGCTTAAGTCCAAAATTGGATGGTCACATCACCTTGCCACTCTTAGCTTCGTCTTCCACAGATGCTCTCTGAGATCCTTTCTAAGTCTAATATGCTGTGCTTGTCCGGGAAGATCAACTGCCTGCCCTCAGGGATGGGGCGACAAGCCTGTTCCACTGCCAAGAGGAGAAACCAGACCAAGCGGAAGGAAAATGGACAGTAGTTGTGCGCTGCAGGCTGCCCCCAGGGGGCAAGGAGGATCCAGGGCCGGAAAGGCCAGAGAAGGCCTCTGGGCAGGGTGCACCCAGGGGATGCCTTGGAGGGGAGGGATGCTTCCCATCAGCTGGGGAAGGCACTTGGTGGAACTGAAGGAGCACTTGAGGGAAGTAAAACCAGCCCTCTCCACGTTAGCATCGGCTACCTGCGCACAGCCGCACTCAACCGGCCCCACTGTCTCTGGTCCCCGCCGCCACCTCTAAGTAAAGTAACTCAACAGCTTGAAAGAAAGCAAACAGCCGCAGAGCAAGGAGCAAGCATCCCACTCATTCCCAGCCCAGGTGAACAGGCCGCGAGTTTGTTGACAGAGAAAAAAGGCATCAATTTTTCATGAGCCAGCGAAGGCAACAGAATGTCTCGGGATGTCAACAGTTTCCAGGCAACGAAGACAAACCAAATACACAGTCCCCTCACCTGCAAAGGTGTTTCCTTTACAAGCATCAGCTTGGATGGGGAGCCGGGAGGAGATGGAGACGGAGGCAAGTGAAACCCCTTGGCAGCCACAACCGCTGATTCAGACGTTGGGGGTTTGTGGTTGTCTGCAATGACCCCATTAGCAGATCTTGTCAGACGATGAATGACGCAAGGCCAAGCTGGTCTTTGGGGAGGATTCGGGCACAAGAGCAAGGCGGGAGTGATCAGCTGGCGTGTCTTATTCATCCTTTTATTCAACAAACATTTTTGAGCGCTCTTAGGATCAGTGCTCAGGCCCCGGGCCCAGTCTAGCTGGGGAGATGAGCAAGGAAACCACTTCCCCTCACCCTACGGATGAGAAAGCCAAGAGCCAGAGAGAGGAAGCAACTGTCTCAAAATCACAGGGACTCCTAGAGGCCGAGCTGTACTTGATCCCCCAACCCAGGTTCTTTGCAGCTGTGCTCGGAAGGAGGTTGGCACAGACACGGACTCGTCCGGAATTAATACTGCAAGCTTTCCAGAGCCCTTTAGCCTAAGTGTTCAGATACCGAATCTGAAACTGAAAAGGGGATCATTAGAATCTCGTCGTGCGGTACGTGACTGTTATTTTTAACTATCGAGGTGGTTCTAACCAAAACAGAAAGGATGGCCCTTTCCAGAGCACTTTGTCAGGCCCGGAGCTCCCAGGATGTCTCCTTGCGTTTGCGTTAACGTTTCCCAGTGAATGTCAACGGAGACTCGAGAATAAGTCAACACAGGTCCTCACAGTAAATGGCAAGGCTTCTTAGCAGAGTAAACCGTGTGCTTAGCCTGTCTTAAAAGAATCTTTGCTGAGTAAACAGAAGGAAGGCTTTACTTGAGAGTAAACAGAGCCGGGAGCTGTGGTGCGCCTGAGGGCTGGAAGGCGACTCCACTGGCACCGGCTGCTTTGCAGGGCCCTGGGAGGGAGCTGGCATTGGCCTTGCGTGAGGCAGAAGCTTCCCTGCAAGCCCTTCATGCCGGGAGGGGTGTGGGGTGTGGGGACCAGAGAGGTCATGGGACTTATTGATTGTCACACAGCCAGCTGAAGCAGAACCAGACTCTGAAAGGACCCTCAGAAAGGAGAACCTTGGAGTCCATCTCATTTGCGCTAGGCGTCAAGGAACTTATGTCTTAACCTTCCCAGGACAATTTTTATACTTAAAGACCACTTCAAGGAAGTGAAGCCCTAATGAAGACAGAGGTGAGAAAATATTTTTCGTCCAAATAGGTGACCAACTTTCTGTCTGCAAATATTAATGCTGATTCAATATTGCCCTTAGTGGTAGTGGCTAAGGAAACAAACCTTAATAGCTTCTGGTCCTTTGCCCACACCATAACTTCCTTGATGGCCTTGTTTACATGGGCTTCTCATTTTCCCAAGTAAAAAAACATTTGGGTCTGAAATCTTTGACCCGTAAACTTGTTAGTCTCAAAAACCCAAGTGCAACCACTGGCTTAAAATCATCTCAAATAACTTTTCACACACACACACACACACACACACACACACACCACACACACCACACACACCACACACACACACACCCACACACACCCACACCAACCAACGTGAAACATTCCACTCTTTGTT
>NC_041224.1:61730074-61746398 GCF_002837175.3 Physeter macrocephalus | reverse complement strand
CACACACACCACACACACCACACACACCACACACACACACACCCACACACACCCACACCAACCAACTTGAAACATTCCACTCTTTGTTTAATTTATGGATTCCTTTCCTCTTTCTTGAACGGATATGAGAATATAGATCAAAGTACAAGTATGCCGTGAAGTCATTACAAGAGCCACAAAAAAAGAAAAAAAATTTTTTTTTAATCAGTACCAAGAAAAGGATGAGGAAGCAAATCCATTATCCATTTAGGTCAATTTAATAGCTGAGATTGGGCATTAAGCCTGGTGCTGTTTCTCAGGCAGAGAAGTGAGGGTGATAAGTCACAGAGCTCTTGTTATAATAAAGGAGGCCTGGCTTCCAATTCCCTGAAGGATACAAACTTTCTTCTGGTCCTAAATTTTTTTTCTTTTTTAATAAATTTATTTATTTTTGGCTGTGTGTTGGGTCTTCGTTGCTGCGTGTGGGCTTTCTCTAGTTGCAGCGAGTGAGGGCTACTCTTCGTCGCGGTGTGCAGGCTTCTCGTTGCAGTGGTTTCTCTTGTTGCAGAGCACGGGCTCTAGGCACATGGGCTTCAGTAGTTGTGGCACGCAGGCTTAGTTGCTCTGTGGCATGTGGGATCTTCCTGGACCAGGGCTCGAACCCGTGTACCCTGCATTGGCAGGAGGATTCTTAACCACTGCGCCACCAGGAAAGCCCCTTCTGGTCCTAAATTTAAAAGAATTTTTCACACAAGACCTTATTTAGGAGACAGTAACAACACAACAGCCTCCATAAGTTTTATGGAAAAAGCAGAAGTGGTTTTCATGTGGCCGTTTCTTCCAGCAACCTTGGAGGAAAGCCAAGGGTACAGCAGCTTGCACAGCAACTCAGTAAAGTTCTTCCTTGTTCTTAGACAAGAAATGAACTTAGCACATTTGACTTTTCCTCTTAATATGCTTAAGTAAATTACACAGGAGGCAAGACCACGTGAAAATGCACTTGGTTTCTTCCTGACTGGGTCACTGGTGGGCACACAAACATGCCTTTCCTTTCAAATGTGTGGACTGCCTTGCTCACCCCTGGGAAGACAGCCCGCACCCCTACCTGCCTGCCTCACCACGCAGGGGCAGCACTGAGCAAGCATCTGGAAGAAAGAAACTTCCAAAAATTCCATTTGTAAGCAAAGCCATCCAGCATGAATGCAATTCTACCCATCTACTAATTCCATTAATCCTGAAAATCCAGTATGTGGCTGTTTCCATGAAAATTTAAAGGGTGTAAAAATAAAACAGCTGCTCCAATAGTAGGCATTTTTTCTCTGATGCTCTTTTTAATTTTTTAAATGTCAATCCATCATATGAGATAGCAAAGAAATGCTAACATTTTTTGAACAGGAACTGTGCTACGTGTTCTACATGTGCCATCTCATTGAATCCTACAAGAACTCTATGAAGTAGGTATCATCATTAACCCCACAATGCATATGAAGAAACGGAGGCACAGAGAGGTTAGACAGTTCTCCTAAGGTCACACAGCCTTATTTAGTGGCAGAGTGGGATTTGAGTCAACCCAGGTAGTCTGACATTAGAGCCCTTAACCCTCTATCCCAAAAGACTGATGGGATCTCACCGATGGAAGACATATCTAGTCCACACTCATTCCCTAAACAGACATTGTCTCATTTATCCCAGCCTCTGCCTAATGCCCAGCAAAGTTTTTCCCTATTTTGAGCTAAAACGCTCTCAAAATTGGTCAGAGTTCTTCCCTCCATAGCTCCTTGGAATAAAGTGAGTTTCTCTTTCATATTAAAGCCCCTCTAATTTTTGAAAAATTAATAACGTTCACTGTTGCTCCCCAACCCTCAAACAGCCCTACAGCAAGAACAGGGTCATTATTCCCCATTTACAAATATGTCCCATCCCATTCCTGCTGGCTAATGAAAGTGCTGGACGCTCCTGACATAGAGGTTTCACAACAGATTAGATGCTTTAATCCACTCACCAGCGTCAGAGACACATTGCCATTACTAAACCGGACTTAAGAGCTATTAAAAGTAATGCATGGTCATGGTTTTTTTAAATGCAAGCAATATGGAAAAGGATAAACTGAAATGGAAAAAAATCTCTCTCCTGCCCTGTCCAATCTCTCCTTCAGAGGTAATCACTGTTGTTACTTTTGAATCCTTCCAGAAATTTTATTTACACATATAAACATATGCATGTGAATCTTTGGGGGTCATATTATGTATAATAGTCTGTAACTTGCCTTTTTCACTTAAGAAGGTGTCATAGATATCTTTCAATAGCAGCACTCCTGTTAATGGCTACATGAAAGCCTCCTCTCATGCACTTTTTTTTTTCCCCTCTTACAAATAATGCTTCAGTGAAATGGTACATATATTTTTGGATGGATTCCTCTAAGTGAAATTCCTGAGTGGAAGGTAAGGGCACTTTAAATTCTGAGAGATGGAAACCAATTACACTCCTTAAAAAGTTGTAGTCATTTTCACTCAAAGCAACGGTCCATCTTCCAAGTGTTGACAACATGGTTTATAATTCAACTGTTAAATCTTCCTTCAGTATCTGAAGACAGTTATTAATTGTCGTTCTTTTTGTTTTGTTTTTAATTTTTATTTTATATTATAGTTGATTTACAATGTTGGGTTAGTTTCAGGTGTACACAGTCATTCTTTCAAACAATGCTTATTATGCACCACCTACGTGGCAGGCACTGCGTGAGGAGCTGGGCTTGCCCTAAACCAGGAGTTCCCCCCAACCCTACTCATCAAATTCCTCAGGAGAGCTAGTTAAAATGCAGACTCCCTGCCGCCTTCCGGGAGGTCCTGGTTCTTCGACCTGTGCAGGGGCCCAGGAAGCTATTTAGTTGCTGTTTGTTTCAGTCGGGTATTTTGTTTTGTTTCTTTTTGTTTAACAGCTTCCCAGATGACTCAGCTAATGATAAGCAGTCAAAACCAGGACACGGGCTTCCCTGGTGGCGCAGTGGTTGTGAGTCCGCCTGCCGATGCAGGGAACGCGGGTTCGTGCCCCGGTCCGGGAGGATCCCACATGCCGCGGAGCGGCTGGGCCCGTGAGCCATGGCCTATGAGCCTGCGCGTCCGGAGCCTGTGCTCCTTAACGGAAGAGGCCACAACAGTGAGAGGCCCGCGTACCGCAATAAAAATAAATAAATAAAAAAAAAAAGTAGAACACATCCTCGCGCTTCTTTCTCTGGGCAAAAAACCGCTTTCTGGAAACCAAGGTGCTGGGAACAGGCAGTCCTGCCCCCAAAATAAAAGAACAGGGAGCTAACTCCGTGATATTAATTAGTAATGTCCAAACGCCGAAATCTATTGTTGCTCCCCACCCCTCAAAAAACAGCCTTATAGCAGGAATGGGCTCATTATTCCCAATTTACAAATATGCCCCATCCCATTCCTGTTGGTTAATGATAGAGCAGGAATCTCCTGACCTAGAGGTTTCACAACAGATTAGTTGCCTTGATCCACTCACTGGCGCCCGCGACTGCGCTGCCGTCGCCAAACCAGACTTAAAAACTTTTACTAGCAGGATTGATGGTAACGGGCACGCGCAAAAGCCCCGAGGCGCGCGCGCCCCTAGCGGTCAATAAGCCTCAGTGCAATTGAGGAGTTCGCTTTCCTTGGCCACACTCGGCTTGTAACCCCGCCTTCCGTCCCGCCCCTTCCTCCCAGCGCGGACGTTGATTGGCGAGAGGCGCACTATAAGAACTTGAGCGCGGGTGTCCGAAGCCCAGGAATCAGTGCCAGTTGAGGAGCGTGATTTCTCCGGAATATACGGCTGAGGAGAACTGAGAACACTTCACCCGGTCGCCTGGTCTCAGTCTCCAAGTTTTCCTGCATATTCTCCCCTCATGCTAGGCGATGTAGACGTGATGGGGGAGGTGACAGGTCACAGTGTCCAGAAGGAAGTTTACGGGCTGCGGGGCGCCACTCCTTGCTTCTGCTGTCCCACCTGCTGAGAATTCCACGCTCATTAATAAGGCGTGGCTCTGGCATCACCTGGGGGAATGCCGGGACGCTCTCCTTTGAATCTGCGGACCCGGGTCTTGCGGATTTAGGATTATGGAATGTGTAAAGCCAGACCTGGTACCAGCGTCTTGCGCCTTCAGTCCTCATGTGGGTCCGTGGGTTCCCATCTCAGGGCCTGAACACCTACATCTGTACCTGGCAACCTGGAAGGTGCGTACCAAGTGTGAATTGACTGAACGAGGCTTGTGGTAGGGGGCAGGCCTGCTGCAGTGGAAAGGGCATTTGCTAGTCCAGAGACTTGGGTTCCACTTCTGGCTTGGCCAGTCACTGCTGCTGAGCAAGGTCCTCCTTCTCTCTGGGCACTGATTACCTTCCGTGTGAAAGGAGAGAGTTTGGCTCTGATAAATATAATAGTAATGCCAACAATAAGCCAGGCGTTGTGATAAATACTGGGGATACAGGTGAGCAACACAGCCCTGATCCCCGAACTCACTGCATGGAGGTAGGAAGATATTGAACAAAGTGTCAAAAATGCACAATTACACATTTACTTTTTTTTTTCTTTTTTGCGTTACGCGGGCCTCTCACTGCTGCGGCCTCTCCCGCTGCGGAGCACAGGCTCCGGACGCGCAGGCCCAGCGGCCATGGCTCACGGGCCCCGCCGCTCCGCGGCACGTGGGATCTTCCCGGACCGGGGCAGGAACCCGCGTCCCCTGCAACGGCAGGCGGACTCTCAACCACTGCGCCACCATGGAAGCCCCACACATTTACTTTTAAGAAGTGGTATATAGGGAACTTAGAGCAGAGATTTAATATAGCCTGGGGTGGGCTTCCTGAGGCCAGGAGTAGAATTAACTGGGGTAGGTAGTAGATGACCGAGGGAGATGGGGGATATAGCAAGTGCAAAGATCTGGAAGGTGAAAGACAGACGTTTCTTACCTTAATTGGACATCATAACCCTCAGTATACAAGTAAGAGGAGTGGAAGTTTCAGTGAGTTAAATTGAGTAGAACTTGGAGGATTCTTTGGAAGCTCATAACTATTTGAGCAATCCTGTGAAACTATGTGATGGCCCCTGAGCCTGTGTCCTGACATTAGTGTTCCATAAGATTGCTGAATCTGACCTAACAGTCCAGGTTCCATGATGCATGCTCTGTGGTGTCTGTGTTCTGACTTTGAGGGTCATCTCCTGGCTATTTCAGAACTAAAAACGTTGTCTTCTCTTAAAAGCAGCCCCTGTCTATATCAAGCTTAAGTGTCCAGGCTTGATTGCAAAGATGAGGAGATGAGAGAGAAATGGCTTGCAAAGTGACAGAGAAAAAAAATCAAGAGCTGGTCACTGTACCTTACATAGCACATGTATGGAGGGGACACCAGGTCTGGTAGAAAAAATTCTGATTTGAGACAACTGAGGTGGCAGGCCCTGCACTAGCTGTGTGACCTTGACAGGGCTTTCAAACTCTCCAAACAATGGGGTCTTGATATATAAACAGGGATAATTAAGTTATCCTGACATGTGAAGTTCAGAATGGGAGAATGTGTGAAAGTTATTTCTAAATTATAAAGTGCTACCCAACCAAATCAATAGTCACCTGGTCACACTGTTCCCTCAGAATTTTACTGTATATACTCCTTCAAATTATGGGAGAGAAAGGACCTGACATATTTTATTTGAAGTTGTAGCAATATACCAAGCTGTTTTGTTGCATAAATATTTTGAATTCTTTCAATTGGTTTTTCTTTTCCAAAAGGTGGTTTTAAAACTTCACATTTCATGTACGGATCTCTCCTTACCATTTTTAGCTGAGAAGAAAGAACAACAACAAAAAAAGAATTAGTGAAACAGTTGATAGGCGCTTCGGATTTTTTTTTTAAACCTATCCCATTGTCCAACACATTCTGTGGACTTTTTTTTTTTTTAATAATTTTTTAAAATTTTTATTTATTTTTGGTCGCGTTGGGTCTTTGTTGCTATGCACGGGCTTTTCTCTATTTGCGGCGAGCGCAGGCTTCTCATTGCCGTGGCCTCTCTTGTTGCAGAGCACGGGCTCTAGGCACGCTGACTTCAGTAGTTGCGACACACGGGCTCAGTAGTTGTGACTTGCGGGCTCTAGAGCACAGGGGCTTAGTGGCTCCGTGATGTGAGATCTTCCCGGACCAGGGCTCGAACCCACGTCCCCTGCCTTGGCAGGCAGATTCTTAACCATTGCACCACCAGGGAAGCCTATCACACTGTGCTGTTTTGTTAATGACAGTTTAATGGGACATTACTTTATAGAGGCTTAGTGGCTCCGTGATGTGAGATCTTCCCGGACCAGGGCTCGAACCCACGTCCCCTGCCTTGGCAGGCAGATTCTTAACCACTGCACCACCAGGGAAGCCCCTGCGAACTTTTAAAAAAAGTTTTCTTAGGTGGTTTGTCAATGAACATGTCTGTTCCCAAGATTCTTCAGAACATGAGGATTAGAGCCCATATACTTAATGCTGGCTTCCTGCTAATGCAGGATTATTAGAGGGGTGAGTGAGCTGGCCATGGACCTAGGTATGCTTTCAGTAGCCACAGATGTGAATAGAATTTTAAGGAAGTTTAAAAAGTAACAAGTATGCTTGGTGAACATCAGAAGTGTGAAACTAGTTATAAGAAACCAAGCAGGTAGGTAGCCCTCAAGTGTCATAGTAAAAGAAACCATGATTGGGCAGGATCAGCAGGGAGGGGGCTTGGGGAGCACAAGGTTGCACCTGGGATTCTGGAAACCAGGGATGCCAGCTGTGCTCCTTGTGCCTTATGCAGAAGGGAAATAACATTTGCACGCCAGCTAGCATTACTTCGTTCATTCTCTAACATGAAGTAGATATGATTTCCATTTTGCCAAGCGGCAATCGAGGCTGAGAACTGAAAGGTGGGTGGAACTGGACAGGCTTTATTACTGATATCAAATGAATAAAAGACTGGCATTCCTATATGTGGATGTGGGTCCCCTAATTTGACTATCAGATCATTCTTTGGAAAGGTTTTTTTTAGCTCTATTCGACTTTTACTATATTAAAGGTTTCTTTTAAAAAGCTGGGCCATCCATTAGGCCGTGTTAACACGAGTCTTGCTAGAGTGAACATTTGCGATTGTATTGTTTGGTTTGGTTAACTTAAATTTGTAATATCCCCATTTACCACTAATTTTCGGCTGTTTTAGATGCTGTGCTTTCCTTTATCTTGTATTCTCTTTAACCCGTCCAAAAAATATTTCAGCTAAATTAAATGCGGGTGTGCCCTCCTTGAATGCTAAATGCAAGGAACCCGTTATCTCAGAACTCTAGAGGATGTACTCTCATCACTACAGATAGGAGAGCTAAGAAGCAGGAGCATGGGGAGAGATGCAGCTCAAGGAGGCTTTGCAGTCATTGCCTGGTTTTAATCCTTCCGGGCACTTACTACTTTGTAACCAAAGGCATGAAAACCTCTGAGCTTCTACTTACCCACCTGACATGGGGTCTTACCAGCATATGGGATTGTTGTACAGAACGACGCTTGAGATGAGCGCAGCAGTGACCTGCATTTAGGTGAGCTATGGATGAGCAAAGTGAGGAAAAGTAGGCACTTACCATGCGGATGTAGACTGTTGTGGCCTCTCCCGTTGCGGAGCACAGGCTCCGGACGCGCAGGCTCAGCGGCCATGGCTCACGGGCCCAGCCGCTCCGCGGCACGTGGGATCCTCCCAGACCGGGGCGTGAACCCGGTTCCCCTGCATCGGCAGGCGGACGCGCAACCACTGCGCCACCAGGGAAGCCCGATCATCTTTGTTTTATGACCCATTCCTTAGTGCCCCTCGATGCCCTTTTCCATGTCTAAATTTGAACAATGACATCTATGTTCTCTCACTGTACCCCAGCCACCTCAGGTCCTAAATTATTTACCCTACCTTATCTTTTTTATCAGATATGAATGCCTTGATCTCTTTAAAAATTTGAGCTTTACAAAAAGGGTAACGTGCTATGTTATTCACGAAGACTTGCTTTTAAATCTCACCCTGTAAGAATTCCTCCGTATCTGTAGTTTCCACCACTGATAACTGAGGGCCACTTATTTGATGGACCTTTTGAGATTTTTCAGCACTGCTTTAAACATTACCAGAGATGTATCTTCATGTCCAATTTTACAAGATACACCAGCCACTTGCCCAAATGGCTATAGTAACATACACAAATGGTCCTGCACACTGGAGTGAGGATGGGGCCAGAAAGTCCTGCTCAACTCCTCAATCCCATGTCGCCATCTATTAACTGCACAGCTGTCCTAAATGCCTGGCACCTAACATGCTCTGAATACACAAGAATCATGTTATATAAATCCAAGTTCTAGGGTGACCCTGGCATTTTGAAAAGCGAACCAGTTTCCACTTCACACCACCAGTCAATCACCTCTCCCCACAAAGCTACTTCATTTGTTAGTTTTTCAAAAATCTGAGGTCTGGATCACCCCCAGCAGTGACTCTTATTCAGGTCTAGAGGACAGAGCCTGTAATCGTGAAGTCATGCGGGTAGTCCGGACAAGGTGTCTGCTCTGAACCTTTCTCCTCCTGCCTCTCCATGAAGTTCTCAATGCTGCACCCAGCTTCTCCTTTCAGGAAGAGACCACTGAAAGCCAAAGTTCATCTTTACACAACACATCCCCAGAACTATCAGTAAGACCAACAGCAGCAAAGAGCTCAGCTTTTTATTGAACGTGCTACTAAAGAGGTTTAGTCAAAAAGACCAAAGCCCATGTCATCATCAGACTCTTCAGATTCTTCTTTCTTTGCTTCCACTTTCTTCTCCTCAGCTAAAAACAAAACAAAAAATAGTCAGTTACCTCTCTAAAACTCCAAAGAGCTCCAGGCCCTTCAACTTTCGTGGTCAAAAATACCCTAGATTTCCCTCATCAAACTATGCCTCTGGTTTTAAGATTTCTATACATCATCTATTCTTAGCAAATGAAGAACAATTTTGCCTATAATACTTCTAATCTCCACGCTCTGATACCAAGTTTCCTACCTGGGGCAGCAGTGGTGGAGGGGGCAGGACCTCCTGCTGGTGTAGCACCAGCTGCTGGGGCAGGTCCACCTGCCCCCACATTGCAGATGAGGCTCCCGATGTTGACATTGGCCAAAGCCTGCAATACATATGCATATATAGGTAAATGCTTAGTCCTGTCCTTTTGTTCCAGCACCAAAATGCTGGCTTAACTTGCTAGGAGAAATTTCAAGCTTCCTTAATTCACTCCTTAGAGTGAATTCAATTTTTTATACTGCTATGTAATTCTAGGACTTTTCCCAGGGGAATTCACTGAAGATGAAGTTCACTGAAGATCAAGTCTCAAGGTTGAAGGACACAAGGTGAATAGTTAGAGGCTATCAGTTTCACTTGCCAGAGATTAAGTAACCTACACAATGGAAGGTAGCCAGTGCTAAGTTCCTTGGGTAGGAATCTGGTTTTCATTAGTCTTTTATATTCCAACACAGAATAAGTGGTCAATAAAAGGCCATCACCATGCTGGCAGGATTTACTTGGAACAGCACGGGTGGTATTACCTCCTGGGTGACCCTTTTATAAAGGAATGACCTGGTTAATATATTTTCCACATGATTTTAGAACAGAAGGAAAGAAAGCAGAGTCTGAGACCAAGAGAAAAAGACAAAGACATGACAAAGCAAAACCTTAATTAGCTCCCAGAGATAGAAATGTGCGGAAATTATTGCTCATACGTGGACAAGTCCAGTGGAATTCTAGCACTTCTGGAGTTTAGCACGAGCACCTGACTTAATGGTCTTCCAAAATTTGCTTCTCCAAATCACTGCCGCCATCACCTTACCTTTGCAAACAAGCCTGGCCAGAAAGGTTCAACATTTACACCGGCTGCTTTAATGAGAGCATTGATCTTATCCTCCTAAAACAAATAAAAACGGCAATCCATCAGACAGCAAAGTTTAGCTTTCGTAAGTGTCTCCGAAATACTGCAAATTGAAAGCAAATCACTCTTAACGTGGGTACAAAACTACGTTTACCCAGTTCAAATATTCTATCGGCATCGTATGTATGCTAATTTAAGACGACTCTTTCTTCCACTCTAAAGGCCAAAAAAAAAAAAAAAAGCCTCTGCTCTGTGTGCCAGGTACTTTGCACGGCCTCGAGTTCATCGCTGCCACTTCACAGGCTGGGACTTGCCCAAGTCACGCAGCTATTTTAAGTTGTGAGGCAAAGCCAGAGGTGGAGCAGAGCCTCCACACCACGCAGCCAGGCCCCAGGGGGTCTTCTCAAGAGCACGAAAGGAAATCACACCAAATGGAGATATAAAGCGTCCTGGGGAATTTTCTAGCTGCGGATGAGGCTGCCCACGTGTTGCACAAGTTACTCTAAATACAGGTTGTCAAAGCCCGAGCGCGCCCCCGCCAAGTAAAAGCCACTCCCTCCGCGGCGGGCACGAGGCCGAGGCCCCAGGCCGCCCGCACATGGGACCACCCGATGGGCGCCCGTCCCGCCCGTCCCCCTCCGTCGGGGTGTCGATGGCCGCGGCTCCGGCCAGAAGAGTCCGCCCCGGACGCCTGCGAGGGCGAGTAACCTGCGCCCCTCCACCGGCCCAGGCCCGCACTCACCGTGACCGTCACCTCATCGTCGTGCAGGATGAGGGCCGAGTAGATGCAGGCGAGCTCCGAGACGGAGGCCATGGTGCGGGCGAGGGCTAGGCAGGGTCTGCCGGGCGCGGTGCTAGTCGCCGGATGAAGTGAGGGCCTCACCCCAACGCGGCCTTAGCTTCCTAGGAAGGACCGAGCACCTTAGCGGAAGCTGAGGAAAAGGAAGTTCCCGCCTTCGCGCGGCCCCTTATACCGGTCGCGCGGACCAATCAGCACCCGAGCCTGCCGGAAGAGGCGGGACTAGAGCCTCTCGCGACAACACGCCACAGACGCCTGCGCAAACACGTATCTCGCTCGTTTGCGGGTTCAAAAAGTTGCTAGGCGTTTGCAGACGCCAGCGCACGTAGCTTGGGTAGAAACTCAGGGCTTGTGAACAGTAAAAATATTTTTAGCAAAAAGTTACCTAGATAAATAGGTATCACTCCCACCTGCTGTATCCCGTGTGAGAGTGTTTAAGCAGGCAGTGACCTGCTGAAGAGCAGGAAATAGGTTTTAACCTGGAGGTCCCGGTGTTTAGTGCAGCTTCTCGGATAAAATACTAAGTGAATATAGGAGAAAATGAGAAACCTGCAACGTTACTGTAGCAGAGGCATTTGAGCGCCTACTGTGACCCAGGCACTGAGCCACACTCTGCAAGGATTCATTTAATCCTCATCCAGCATAAGAGGTAAGTACTATTATCTCCATTTTGTGGGTGGCAAAACTAAGGTGTAGGCCCGGTAACTACACAAGATTCCGCAGTTACTACGAGGCCAAGCCTGGATTTGGAATCTAGGAACCTAAATTCATTGCTTCCTTCTTGCGTGTGCAGAGAGGGATGGGTTTGGGGATTATGAGTAAATTTTGTCTTCTTTTTTTTTTTCCCCAAAGCATAAAAGATATATTAGGAATATAGGGAAACTTTCCACTTCAGCTTCTTTTTTTTTTTTTTTGTAAATAAGGGACCCCGTGGTTGGATGTAAACGCCTTGAAACTGTACTTGTGATGTTAAAAGACCTCTTGATGTAACTGCTATCTGGTTAGGTGCTGTATTGCTTTTTTGTGTCCTTTGAAGCTGTTGAAACTGGTATTGGGTTCATGTTGAGAGGTTTTCTTTAGAATTTTTTAAATTCAGGTATAATTGATATATTAGTTTCAGGTGTACAACATAATATTCGATATTTGTTTATATTGGGAAGTGATCATCATAGTAAGTCTAGTTAACATCCATCAGTCATACATAGAGAACAAATTTGTGTGTGATGAGGTCTACTCTGTAAGCAACTTTTCAGTGTGTGGTACATTGTTAACAGTAGTCACCATGCTGTACCTTACATCCCCATGACTTATTTATTTTATAACTGGAAATTTGTAGCTTTGATCCCCCTTCACCAATTTCACTGAGCCCCGCATCCCCACCTCGGGCAACCACAAATCTGTTTCCTGTATCTATGAGCTTGTTTTTTGGTTTTTTAGTTCGTTTTTTGTCTGTTTGTTTAGATTCCACATATAATGAGGTCATACTGTATTTGCCTTTCTCTGACTTACTTCACTTAGCTTAACGCTCTCAAGTTCCACCTGTGTTGTCTCAAATGGCAAGAGTTTATTCTTTTTTTGCTAAATAGTATTCCATCACATTTTCTTTATCCATTCATCCGTTGGTGGACGCTTAGGTCGTTTCCACGCGTTGGAGATTGTAAATAATGCTGCAGTGAACATGGGGGTGCAGGTATCTTTTCAAGTTAGTGTTTTTCGTTGTCTTCTAGTAAATACTCAGAAGTAGAATTTCTGGATTTTTTCCCCCATGGATTCAACTCACGTTTAATAGCACCGATGTATAGCAGGGACACGAGGTTGACTGATGGAGCCCTGCCCTGGGGACTCACAGTCCATTCAGAGACACAAGTCGTAGAGCGCTGGGCTGGAGTGCTGAAGCAGCCAAGTGCACGAGTGGGCATGGAGGCAGGACTGCTGAAGAGCAGAGGGGAGGGCGGCGCGGGCCCAAACAAGACTAGCTGCTAATGCAGCAGGCAAGTGCCTGGAAGAGAGCCGAAACTGGCGAGGAGGCCCCGCACCCCACCCTCCTGCATCGAAGCTGTCCCAGTGGGCCAGGGCTGCTGGTAAGCCCCTACGTAGGGAAGCACCCTTCTCTGCCAAGACACTCTCCCACTTACACTGAATAGTGAGAGCAGCTGCTTCCTCCATGCAGCCTTCCTTAACTTCCAGTCCAGAGGACAGGGGACCCAGGGAGCAGAGACTGGGGCAGGGGTCAAAGCAGACACTACAGGAGTTACGTCCAAAGGGGCTGGCACGGCAGACCCAGTCCAGTCCCAGCCAGCACCGAAGGGGTTGGGTTTGGGGGGGAGTAGTTACAAGGACTGTACAAACTTGATGGGGACTGATCTATGCAGCTCTTTCCAACTAGCGGGAACAGGCCAGGTGAGCAGGCACTCCCCAACAAGGTGTGGGGATGCAGCCAGAGAGCCCAGTGGGAGGCAGCCTCTGGGCCACAGAGGGAGTCGGAGAATGAGGGGCACAGGGCAGAGGCCATTGTCCTGCTGTGCCCTCGGGTGGCGGTTTAAGGGGAGCTGTTTGTGCCCAGACAAGTGCATCTCCTGCCGAGCAGTGGGGCAAGTGGATGGGGCACTTCCTGGTGCACTATATCTAGAGTAGGCTGGCAATGCCACACTGTCCTGACAGGGGGCCGTGGGGTTCCCTGGCCACGCAGGCCACTTCATGACAAGGGGGCACTGCCACACCTTCCCGGGCCGTGTTTGGAATCCAGTGCTGTGGGTTGGGGCGTGGGATAGATTATAGTAGTTTTAATTTTCGAAGGAACCTCCATACTGTTTTCTGTAGCGCCGGCACCAATTTACATTCCCACCAACAGTGCGTAAGGGTTCCCTTTCTCCACATCTTCACCAACACTTTTTAGCTCTTGTTGATGATAGCCATTCTTAACAGGTGGGAGGTGATAGCTCATTGTGGTTTAGGTTTGTGTTTCCCTGATTATTAGTGATGTTGAGCACCTTTTCTAGTACCTGTTGCCCATCTGTATGTCTTTGAAAAAAATATCTGTTCAGATCTGCCTGTTTTTAAATTTGATTGTTTGTTTTTTTGTTATTGAGTTGTATGAGTTTTTAATATATTTTGGATATTAACTCTTCGTCAGGTACATGATTTGCAAATATCTTTTCCCATTCAGTAGGTTACCTTTTCATTTTGTTGATGGTTTCCTTTTCAATGCAGATGCTTTTTAGTTTAACATAGTCCCACTAATTTGTTTTTGCTTTTATTGTCTTTGCTTTTGGAGTCAGATCCAAAAAATCATCACCAAGACCTGTGACAAGGAGCTAACTGCTTTATGCTTTCTTCTAGGAGTTTTATGGTTTCAGGCCTTACATTCAATTCTTTAATCCGTTTTGAGTTAATTTTTTGTGTATGGTGTAAGATAGCGGTCTAGTTTCATTCTTTTTTTAAATTTGATTGTTTTTTTGTTATTGAGTTGTATGAGTTTTTAATATATTTTGGATATTAACTCTTCGTCAGGTACATGATTTGCAAATATCTTTTCCCATTCAGTAGGTTACCTTTTCATTTTGTTGATGGTTTCCTTTTCAATGCAGATGCTTTTTAGTTTAACATAGTCCCACTAATTTGTTTTTGCTTTTATTGTCTTTGCTTTTGGAGTCAGATCCAAAAAATCATCACCAAGACCTGTGACAAGGAGCTAACTGCTTTATGCTTTCTTCTAGGAGTTTTATGGTTTCAGGCCTTACATTCAATTCTTTAATCCGTTTTGAGTTAATTTTTTGTGTATGGTGTAAGATAGCGGTCTAGTTTCATTCTTTTGCATGTGGCTGTCTAGTTTCCCAACAGCATTTATTGAATATTGTATATTCTTAGCTCCTTTGTCATAAATTAATTGACTGTATATGCATGAGTTTATTTCTGGGCTCTCTATTCTGTTCCATGGATCTATGTGTTTGTTTTTATACTGTTTGATTACTCTAGCTTTGTGATGTCTCCAGCTTTGTTCTTCTTTATCAAGATTGCTTTGGCTATTCAGGATGTGTTGTGGTTCCATATAAATTTTAGGGTTGTTTTATTTCTGTGAAAAATGCCATTGGAATTTTGACAGGGATTGCATTGAATCTGTAGATTGCTTTGGGTAGTACGGACATTTTATCAGTATTCTTACAACCGTGAGCATGGAATATCTTTCCATTTATTTGGCTCTTCGGTCTCTTTCATCAGTGTCTTAACTTTCCCTTTATTTTTGATATTTTGAATTGTCTACAACGTGTATGTGTATCATTTATTACATATCTGAACCTTAAATTTAACTCCTACTAATAAAATGGTAGTCTTTACATTTCATCAGTTATTTTCCTCTTGGAATTTGCCTAGTTTCCTGGAAAGGTGATTCAGTTTTTTGTTTTTTGTCTTCTCCAGGAACCTGCTTTGTTTAATCAATGCCATTATCTCATCATCCCTGACCAAACATTTCCATTGGAATCCCCCAATTTAGAGTCTCACTTGGGTTCATCTTAGCCACTAATGTAAACATATCTTAATATCCCAAACTTTTTAAAAAACTTAAAAAAAAAAACTATCAAGGTTTCTAAAAATAAAACTTGTTTTGAGTTTTCATCTAAATCTAGGAAGCAATTATAGTGGAATTTGGGAGGGAAAACAAAGTTATTGAAAAATTCAAATGTTTCCAAAGCCAGAATGAATCAGTCCAAAACATACTTCCCTCACCAGTGTACTTAACAAAAAACCGATCTGGTGAATATAATACATATCAACACACAGTAAAACAAGAATTTTCCCATTTTAAACTATACTAATAAGAAATAGGTTTTTTTTTATTGAAGTATAGTTGTTTTACAATGTTGTGTTAATTTGTGCTGTACAGCAAAGTGATTCCTTTATACATATATGTACATTTTTAAACATTCTTTTTCATTATGGTTTATCATAGGATATTGAATATAGTTCCCTGTGCTATACAGTAGGACCTTGTTGTTTATCCATTCTATATATAAAAGCTTGCATCTGCTAACCCCAACCTCCCAATCCATCCGTCCTCCAACCCCCTCCCCATTGGCAACCACAAGTCTGTTCTCTGTGTCTGTGACTCTGTTTCTGTTTCATAGATGAGCTTATTTGTGTCATACTTTAGATCCCACATATAAGGAATATCATATGGTATTTTGTCTTTTTCTTTTTTTTTTGAATGTTATTTATTTTATACAGCAGGATTTTATTAGTTATCCATTTTATACATATTAGTGTGTGTATGTCAATCCCAGTCTCCCCCACCACTTTCCCCCCGT
The DNA here is from genome assembly GCF_002837175.3 of Physeter macrocephalus. Taxonomy (NCBI): domain Eukaryota; kingdom Metazoa; phylum Chordata; class Mammalia; order Artiodactyla; family Physeteridae; genus Physeter; species Physeter macrocephalus. The sequence goes on along the minus strand of NC_041224.1, from coordinate 61,730,427 downwards.
GGTGTCCATACGTTTGTTCTCTACATCTGTGTCTCTATTTCTGCTCTGCAAACTGGTTCATCTGCACCATTTTTCTAGGCTCCACATATATGCGTTAATATACAATATTTGTTTTTCTTTTTCTGACTTACGTCTCTCTGTATGACAGTCTCTAGATGCATCCATGTCTCTACAAATGACCCAATTTCGTTCCTTTTTATGGCTGAGTAATATTCCATTGTATATATGTCCCAAATCTTCTTTATCCATTCGTCTGTCGATGGGCATTTAGGTTGCCTCCATGACCTGGCTATTGTAAATAGTGCTGCAGTGAACATTGGGGTGCATGTGTCTTTTTGAATTATGGTTTTCTC
>NC_041224.1:61666611-61729564 GCF_002837175.3 Physeter macrocephalus | reverse complement strand
CTTGATCATGGTGTATGATCCTTTTAATGTGTTGTTGGATTCTGTTTGCTAGTATTTTGTTGAGGATTTTTGCACCTATATTCATCAGTGATACTGGTCTGTAATTTTGTGTTTTTTGTAGTATTTGTCTGGTTTTGGTATCAGGGTGATGGTGGCCTCATAGAATGAGTTTGGGAGTGTTCCTTCCTCTGCAATTTTTTGGAAGAGTTTGAGAAGGATGGGTGTTAGCTCTTTTCTAAATGTTTGATAGAATTCACCTGTGAAGCCATCTGGTCCTGGACTTTTGTTTGTTGGAAGATTTTAAATGACAGTTTCAATTTCATTCCTTGTGATTGGTCTGTTCATATTTTCTATTTCTTCCTGGTTTAGTCTTGGAAGGTTATACCTTACTAAGAATTTGTCCATTTCTTCCAGGTTGTCCATTTCATTTCATAGAGTTGCTTGTAGTAGTCTCTTAGAATGCTTTGTATTTCTGCGGTGTCTATTGTAACTTCTTTTTCATTTCTAATTTTACTGATTTGAGTCCTCTTCCTCTTTTTCTTGATGAGTCTGGCTAATGGTTTGTCAATTTTGTTTATCTTTTCAAAGAACCAGCTTTTAGTTTTGTTGATCTTTGCTGTTTTTTTCTTTGCTTCTATTTCATTTATTTCTGCTCTGATCTTTATGATTTCTTTCCTTCTACTAACTTTGGGTTTTGTTTGTTCTTCTTTCTCTAGTTCCTTTAGGTGTAAGCTTAGATTGTTTATTTGAGATATTTCTTGTTTCTTGAGGTAGGCTTGTACTGCTCTAAACTTCCCTTTTAGAATTGCTTTTGCTGCATCCCATAGGTTTTAGATCATCGAGTTTTCATTGTCATTTGTCTCTAGGTATTTTTTTATTTCCTCTTTGATTTCTTCAATGATCTCTTGGTTATTTAGTAATGTATTGTTTAGCCTCCATGTGTTTGTGTTTTTTACGTGTTCTTCCCTGTAATTGATTTCTAATCTCATAGCATTGTGGTCAGAAAAGATGCTTTATATGATTTCAGTTTTCTTAAATTTACTGACACTTGATTTGTTACCCAAGATGTGATCTATCCTGGAGAATGTTCTGTGTGCACTTGAGAAGAATGTGTAATCTGTTTTTGGGTGGAATGTCCTGTAAATATCAATTAAATCTATCTGGTCTGTTGTGTCATTTAAAGCTTGTGTTTCCTTATTTATTTTCTGTTTGGATGATCTGTCCATTGGTGTAAGTGAGGTTTTAAAGTCCCCCACTATTATTGCGTTACTGTCGATTTCGACTTTTATAGCTGTTAGCAGTTGCCTTATTATTGAGGTGCTCCTATATTGGGTGCATGTATATTTATAATTGTTACGTCTTCTTCTTGAACTGATCCCTTGATCATTATGTAGTTTCCTTCCTTGTCTCTTGTAACATTCTTTATTTTAAAGTCTATTTTATCTGATATGAGTATTGCTACTCCATCTTTCTTTTGATTTCCATTTGCAAAGAATATCTTTTTCCATCCCTTCACTTTCAGTCTGTATGTGTCCCTAGGTCTGAAGAGGGTCTCTTCTAGACAGCATATATATGGGTCTTGTTTTTGTATCCATTCAGCGAGCCTGTGTCTTGTTGTTGGAGCATTTAATCCACTCATGTTAAAGGTAATTATCGATATGTATGTTCCTATTACCATTTTCTTAATTCTTATGGTTTTGTTTTTGTAGGTCCTTTTCTTCTCTTGTGTTTCCCACTTAGAGAAGTTCCTTTACCATTTGTTGTAGAGCTGGTTTGGTGGTGCTGAATTCTCTTAGCTTTTGCTTGTCTGTAAAGCTTTTGATTTCTCCATTGAATGTGAATGAGATCCTTGCCGGGTAATCTTGGTTGTAGGTTCTTCCCTTTCTTCACTTTAAATATATCATGCCACTCCTTTCTGTCTTGTAGAGTTTCTGCTGAGAAATCAGCTGTTAACCTTATGGGAGTTCCCTTGTATGTTATTTGTCGTTTTTCCCTTGTTGCTTTCAATAATTTTTCTTTGTCTTTAATTTTTGTCCATTTGATTACTCTGTGTCTCAGCGTGTTTCTCCTTGGGTTTATCCTGCCTGGGACTCTCTGCACTTCCTGGACTTGGGTGGCTGTTTCCTTTCCCATGTTAGGGAAGTTTTCGACTATAATCTCTTCAAATATTTCCTCAGGTCCTTTCTGTCTTCTTCTGGGACCCGTATAATGCGAATGTTGTTGCGTTTCATGTTGTCCCAGAGGTCTCTTAGGCTGTCTTCATTTCTTTTCATTCTTTTTTCTTTATTCTGTTCCGCAGCAGTTCATTTCTTTACATTCTTTTCTCTTTATTCTGTTCCGCAGCAGTGAATTCCACCATTCTGTCTTCCAGGTCACTTATCCATTCTTCTGCCTAAGTTATTCTGTTATTGATTCCTTCTAGTGTATTTTTCATTTCAGTTATTGTATTTTCATCTCTGTTTGTTTGTTCTTTAACTCTTCTGGGTGTTTGTTCTTTAATTCTTCTAGGTCTTTGTTAAACATTTCTTGCATCTTCTCGATCTTTGCCTCCATTCTTTTTCAGAGGTCCTGGATCATCTTCACTATCATTATTCTGAATTCTTTTTCTGGAATGTTGCCTATCTCCACTTCCTTTAGTTGTTTTTCTGGGGTTTTATCTTGTTCCTTTATCTGGTACAAGGTCCTCTGCCTTTTCATTTTGTCTGTTTTTCTGTGAATATGCTTTTCTTTCTACAGGCTGTAGAATTGTGGTTCTTCTTGCTTCTGCTGTCTGTCCTCTTTCTCTTTCTGAGTTACTTCACTTAGTATGATAATCTCTAGTTGCATCATGTTGCTGCCAGTGGCATTGTTTCTTTCTTTTTTATGGCTGAGTAATATTCCATTGTGTATATGTACCACATCTTCTTTATCCATTCATCTGTCGATGGACATTTAGATTGTTTCCATGCCTTGGCTATTGTGAATAGTGCTGCTATGAACATAGGGGGTGCATGTATCTTTTATTTTTCTTTTAATCAAAGGGAGAAGTTATTTTTTTCTTAAATATATATTTTATTTATTTTAGTACATTGCAGTTGCCATTCTTTTTGATGCTCTAATTATCTTGTTTCTGACTGGTGGGAACCATTTCCAGTTGTCTCTTGAGTCTTCTAATATCCCAGTAGTCTCTAATAGCTTCTTTGACTTCTGATATTCTCTCTTTTTTAAAAAAAAATTTATTTACTTATTTATTTATTTATTTTTGGCTGCATCGGATCTTTTTTGCACGGGATCTTTAAAGGTTTGGGTTTTTTAAAATTTATTTATTTATAATTTTGGCTGCCTTAGGTCTTTGTTGCTGCATGCGGGCTTTTCTCTAGTTGCAGCGAGTGGGGGCTACTCTTCGTTGCGGTGCACGGGTTTCTCATTGCAGTGGCTTCTCTTGTGGCAGAGCACGGGCTCTAGGCACGTGGGCTTCAGTAGGTGTGGCTCGTGGGCTCAGTCGTTGTGGCTCGCGGGCTCCAGAGCACAGGCTCAGTAGTTGTGGCGCACGTGCTTAGTTGCTCCGCGGCATGTGGAATCTTCCCGGACCAGGGCTCGAACCCATGTCCCCTGCATTGGCAGGCAGATTCTTAACCACTGCACCACCAGCGAAGCCTGGACGGGATCTTCCTTGCAGCATGGGGGATCTTTCATTGCAGCACATAGGCTTCTCTCTAGTTGTGGCATGTGGGCTCAGTAGTTGCGGCACGCGGGCTCTCTAATTGTGGCATGCAGGTGCCAGAGCACGTGGGCTCTGTAGTTGTGGCGTGCAGGCTCCAGAGCACGTGGGCTCTGTAGTTGGTGGCACGCGGGCTCTTTAGTTGTGGCTTTTGTGCTCAGTAGTTGCGGCGCGCACGGTCTTAGTTGCTCCGTGGTGTGTGGGATCTTAGTTCCCCAAGCAGGGATTGAACCCACGTCCCTTGCATTGGAAGGTGGGTTCTTAACCACTGGACCACCAGGGAAGTCCCAGGGTGCATGTATCTTTTTGAATTACAGTTTTGTCTGGATATATGCCCAGGAGTGGGATTGATGGATCACATGGTAATTCTATTTTTAGTTTTCTGAGGAACTTTCATATTGTTTTCCATAGCGGCTGCACCAATTTACATTCCCACCAACAGTGTAGGAGGGTTACCTTTGCTCCATATCCACATCCAGCATTTGTTATTTGTAGACTTTCTAATGATGGCCATTCTGACCATATGATGTGGTACCTTATTGTAATTTTGATATGCATTTCTGTAATAATTAGCAATGTCGAACATCTTTTCTTGTGCCTATTGGCCATCTGTATAAGAAATACTTTTTTAAAATATATATATAAGTTTATTTTATTTAATTATTTTTGGCTGCGTTAGGTCTTCATTGCTGCGCACGGGCTTTCTCTAGTTGCAGCAAGCAGGGTCTACTCTTCCGTTGCGCTGCATGGGCTTCTCATTGTGGTGGCTTCCCTTGTTGCAGAGCACGGGCTCTAGGCACGCAGGCTTTAGTAGTTGTGGTGCAGAGGCTCAGTAGTTGCGGCTCGTGGGATCTAGAGCGCAGGCTCAATAGTTGTGGTGCACGGGCTTAGTTGCTCCACGGCATGTGGGATCTTCCCGGGCCAGGGCTTGAACCCGTGTCCCTTGCATTGGCAGGTGGATTCTTAACCACTGCACCACCAGGGAAGAAATACTTTTTGAATTAAATTAATATTTTGTTCCTCAAGTTGTTTTATAACCATAGTAACAAAATCTGAACCTTAGAGTGTGAGAAAGGTAAATTATAGGCTCGTCTCAGTTATGAATGTAAACACATTCCAAAATAAAATATTATGGTCAGTTATATCTCAATTAAACTGGAGGAAAAAAGCCAAAAAAATTAATGAACTGAATCTGTACTGTATGTAAAAATATGGTATATCATTACTAAACAGGATAGTTCAACATAATGAAATCTATTAAAAATAATTCATTAACAAATTAAAGAGAAAAATCTACATAAACTTCTTACAGACTCAGAAAAATCACTTGATAAAATTAAGTAACTATTCCCGTGGGTCGTAGAAAACTGGGATAGAAGGTAACTTCCATATCCTAAGGTATCTACCAAAAGTGTACAGCAAACATCATACTTAATGATGAAACTTTAGAAACAAACTCCTTAAAATCAGGAACAAAAAAGGATGCCTGCTTTCTCTGCTTCTGTTCCAATTACTATTTTAGAGTTTAGCCATCTCCATAAGATAAGAAAAGGTATTAAAATTGGAAAGTCGTAAACTTCATTATTCATAGATGATATGATTGTTTACCGAGAAGTTCCAAGAGGTTCCATAGACAAACAGTTCAGATTAATAAGTAGTTTGGCAAGGTTACTAGATTCAAGATTAATATACAAAACCCAGCAGCATTCCTGTACTCAGCAAAAGTCAATTAGAAGATACAATATTTAAAAATATACCTCATACAATAGCAATTAAAGTCATGGTTTCTAGGAATAAATCTAACAAGATGTGGATGACCATCATTTTAAAAGTCATAAAATTTTATGGAACAACATCAAAGGCAAACTAAAAAGAGTGATATATTCACAGATGGAAGGATTTTTTTTTTTAATTATTTATTTTTGCCTGCGTTGGGTCCTGGTTGCTGTGCGCAGGTTATCTCTAGTTGAGGCGAGCAGGGGCTACTCTTTGTTGCAGTGCACGAGTTTCTCATTGTGGTGGCTTCTCGTTGCGGAGCATGGGCTCTAGGCGTGAGGGATTCAGTAGTTGTGGCTCGCAGGCTCTATAGTATAGGCTCAGTAGTTGTGGTGCACGGCATAGTTGCTACACGGCATAGTTGCTGCACGGCATAGTTGCTGCGCGGCATGTGAGATCTTCCCGGACCAGGGCTCGAACCCGTGTCCCCTGCATTGGGAGGAGGATTCTTAACCACTGTACCACCAGGGAAGTCCAGAAGGATCTTAAAGTGGGTAATTCTCTACAAATTGTGTAATTTCAGTCAAAATTCCATTATGCTTTTCAGTGGAATTTGACAAATTGATCTTAAATTCTAATGGAAGGATCAAAGGCCATTAATAACTTTCTAAGTTATAAGGGAGGATTAACTTTAATGTAAATTTCACTGAGGGCACAAACTGTGGTTTACTGCTGCGTTTCTTATTCCTAAAACAGTGCCTGGCACATAGGAGGTACTCAAATAAATACATATGGAATGAATTAAAAGTGTTATTGACATACAAATAAACAAACAGACCATCAGAACAGAGAACCCAGATGTACACTCTATTTGTAAGGGAACTTGGTAAGGTCAGAGGTGTGGCTTTATAAATGGGAAAGAGGTGGTTAGGGGGAAGAGTACCTTTTCAAAAACCAGCAGTGGGACAACTAGTTTTCTATCTGTATGGGAGTGGGGAAAGAATGTTTTTAATTCCCTCCTCATGCCATACATAATGTGAAAAGCAAAACTATAAAATTTTAGAGAAAAACATAGGAGTTTTTCTGTGATATCAGTGTATGAAAATTTTCATCAGGCACAGAACAGAAAGGAAAAGATTGATGTGTTTGATAACATTAAAATTGAAAACTATTTGGTTGGCCAAAAGGTTCATTAGTTTTTTTCCATAAGATGGCTCTAGTAGCACTTAGTTATCTTTATTCAAAACAATTTTCATTCAAAACAATTTTGTTAGATTGTATGTGACAGTTGAAATATCAGCATGCGTTTAAAAAAAGATTTACCAAAATTGGTGAATTTTTGTGTAGCCATTTTAATATTGAAGATGGAAAAAAAAAGCAACTTTTTTGGCATATTAGCCTTTATTATTTCAAGAAAGGTAAAAGCACAACTGAAACGCAAAAAGAGATTTGTGCAGTGTATGACCGAACACGTTAAAAGTGGTTTGTGAAGTTTTATGCTGGAGATTTCTCACTGGATAAAGTTCTTGGTGAAAATGAAAAATGTGTCTTTTATTTTTACTTGAAAACCGAAGGCACTTTTTGGCCAACCCAATACAAGCCAAAAGTCTGAAAAACCAAGTCTGAAAAACTGTCACAGCCAAGAAGAGCCTAAGGAAACACAATGACTAAATGTAACATGGTTTCCTGCATGGAATTTTGGGAAAGACAAAAGATATTAGGTAAAAACTAAGGAAATCTAAATACAATATGGACTTTAGTTAATATATCAATATTGGTTTATTAATTGTAACAAATATATCATATTGGTGTGTTAAAAAATAGGGGCAGCTTGTCAATCAGTGGGGCTTAACCGCTGGTTGTGGCCAGGGAAAGAAACAGAGAGCCCTGCCAAAATCACTGCCATCCCAGAGTGACTGTGCGTGCTCAAGGCTGCTCCATCTAAGAGCAACATTAGATGTTTTGCAATGTGGGGAGAAAACAGACTTCACTAAACTCATCAAGCCAATCACTAAACAAGTAAGCAAAAAGCCAGAGAACCAATACCTAGTCTTGCTACATTACCTAAAATGTCTAGTTTCCAAAGGGGAAAAAAAAGAATGCAAGACATACAAAGAAAGGAAAACCTATATGTTTGGGGAAATAGCAGGCAACAAAAACTGCCAGTGAGAACAATCACATATTAGATTTAATAAAGACCTTAAAGTAGCCATTATAAATATGTTCAAAGAACCAAAGGAAACCATGCTTAAGGAAACAAAGGAAGAAGTGTTGACAGTGTCTCATCAAATAGAGAATATAAAGAGATTATTAAAATTAATGACTTTTTCAATAAACTTCAAAAATTTTCAATAAAGATATGATTAAAAAGAAAAAAAATAGGGACAGCTAGCTGTGAGATATGTGGGAACTCTATACTATCCTCACAATTATTCTGTAAGTCTTAAACTTTTCTAAAAATTAAGTATTTATTTATTTATTTATTTGGCTGCACCAGGTCTTAGTTGCAGCATGTAGGATCTTTGTTGCAGCATGCAGGCTCTTAGTTGCGGCATGCGGGATCTAGTTCCCAGACCAGGGATTAAACCTGGGCCCCCTACATTGGGAGCGTGGAGGGAAGTCCACCAGGGAAGTCCCTTAAGTTTTTTTTAAAAAAATACTATAACCAAAGTGGGAAAAGAAAGATTGGGAGAAGATATGAGGCTCAGAGTACCCAAAGGATATATAAAGTTCTACAAACCAGTAAGAGAAGACTAAAAACTAGTCCTGTTTTGTAAAACATCAAAAATTATCAGGTAAAATTGACTAGGGCTAAGAAAATTTTAGTTAAACTATAAAAATGAGTCACAGTCATTAGCAAAGTAGTTAACACCTTTGATGTCAGACTTGGGTTTAAAAATCAGCTCCATCATTTATGACTTTGGGGGGGGTCCTTGAGCAGGTCATTAACTCTTTCCATCTATTTCTTCACCTGTAAATGATAACACCTTTACAGGGCATCAGAGACTGAGCACCCAGTTAACCACAGCTATTCTTCATGACTGTTTAAGAACTATTTAAGCAAAACATCACTGCCTGTGCATTTCCCTTTATTTTGTGTAGTTCAGGGGCTTACTAGATTCAACATACTGTTCAGACAAATTCTACTACCCCACGTTCCCGTATCATAGTAAAAACTTCCTGTTAAGATGTATTTCACAGGAATTCCCTGGCGGTCCAGTGGTTAGGACTCCACACTTCTGCTGGGGACCTGGGTTTGATCCCTGGTCAGGGAACTGAGATCCCAAAAGCTACGTGGAGTGACCAAAAAAATAAAAAGTATTTCAAAAGACTAAGCAATAGGATATTTAAAAAAAATAAAAATAGTCAAGAAATAGAAAGATGAAATACAGTAGCATCTGTTGAGAGAGGTGCTCTGAAGCATTCTAGAAACACACCTATGACACTGCTTACTACTATACTATTAGTGACAAGAAAGTGGATTTTGTCTTTTTCCTTAACCTTTGGATCTGCGTTTGGCTAGGACTAATATCATGCCTTCACTATTAATAAAAAACAGATAAACTATAATTTTAGTAATAAAAAAGTCCAGCCTCAAAAAAAAATACTAAGAGAAAAATGTATGTTCACCCAGATAAGAATGGATATTTCGCCATGATGTTCAATAGTACTTCTAATTTATGTTGTCCCCAAACCTTGTTTTTTGTTGAAATGTCTAGAAAAGCATACTTAATACATATATATTATGGTTGTCAGGCAATTCGTTGAATTTGTGAATTCAGTGGCAAATTATTATTATTATTTTTTTTTTGCGGTACGCAGGCCTCTCACTGTTGTGGCCTCTCCTGTTGCGGAGCACAGGCTCCGGATGCGCAGGCTCGGCGGCCATGGCTCACGGGCCCAGCCGCTCCACGGCATGTGGGATCTTCCCGGACTGGAGCACGAACCCGTGTCCCCTGCATCGGCAGGCAAACTCTCAACCACTGCGCCACCAGGGAAGCCCCAGTGGCAAATTGTTTTATATTATCTAGTGCTTGCTTTTTTTTACAATTGCAAAAATGTACTTTTCATTTTTTATGAAATATATTTGATATATAACGTAATTTTAAGGTGTTCAACACCTTATAATGTATAGTTAGATTATTTATATATTATAATATTGCCATTGTAGCAATACTTAGCACCTCTATCACATTTCATAATTATTCTTTTTACTAGTTGGAATAATCAAGCACTAGTCTCTTAGGAAGTTTGATGTTTATAATACCGTATTGTCTATATTCACTGTACTGTGCATTATATTTCTAGGGCTTATTTATACTTGTTGCAAGTAAACTTAACATCTTTCCTGTCCTCCCACCTCCTATCCCCAAGTAACCACCATATTACTCTCGAGTTTTACAAGTTTGGCTTTTTAAAATTCCACATATAAGTGACATCAGACAGTACTTGTCTAACTTATCTCACTTAGCAAAATGTGCTCAGGGTTTATCCATGTTGTCTCAAATGGCAAGATTTTATTCCTTTTTATAGTTGAATAATATTCCATTGTTATTATATATAACACATTTTCTTTGTCCATTCATTCGTTGGTGGACACTTAGGTTGTTTCCATGTCTTGGCTCTTGTAAATAATGCTGCAGTGAACATGGGGGTGTAGATATCTTTTCAAGGTAGCATTTTCGTTGTCTTCAGATAGATACCTAGAAGTACTTATGTATTATTTATCTTTGATGTCTGGATCATATGGTGGTTCTACTTTTAATTTTTTGAGGAACCTCCATACTGTTTTCCATAGTGCCTGCACCATTTGCATTCCCACTGACAGTGCGTAAGGGTTCCCTTTTCTTCACATCCTTGCCAGCACTTGTTATCTCTTGTCTTCTTGATGATTGCCATTCTTAACAGGCATGAGGTGATAGCTCACTGTGATTTTAATTCACATTTCCCTGATGATTAGTGATATTGAGCATCTTTTCATGAACCCATTGGCCATTTGAAAGTATTCTTTGAAAAAAATGTCTGTTTAGTTCTTCTACTCACTTTTTAATCAGATTGGGGTTTTTTGTTTGTTTTCCTGATATTGAGTTGTATGAGTTTTTTAAAATATATTTTGGATATTAACCCTTTATCTGACACATAGTTTGTAAAAATTTTCTCTCATTTTGTAGGTTGCCTTTTCATTTTGTTAATTGTACCTTACTGCGCAAAAGCTTTTAAGCTTGATGTACTCCCATTTGTTGATTGTTGATTTTTGCTTTTGTTGTTTGTACTTTTGTTGTCATATCCAAAAAAATCAATGCCAAAACCAATGTTGAGAAACTTCTTCCATATGTTTCATTCTAGGAGTTTTATAGTATCAGATCTTATGTTTGAGTCTGTGATACATTTTGAGTTAACTTTTGTGAGTGGTGTAAGGTATGGGTTTAATTTCATTGCTAGACATATGTTAATCCAGTTTCCCAGCACCATTTGTTGAAGAAACTGTCTTCTCCACTTTGGGTGCTCTTGGCTCCCTTGTTGAATATTAGTTGACCATATAGGCTGGGGTTAATTCTGGGCTCTTTATTCTGTTCTTGGTCTGTGTGTCTATTTTTGTGCCAGTACCATACTGTTTTTATTACTGTAGCTTTGTAGTATAGTTTGAAATCAGGACGTGTGTGATACCTCCAGCTTTGTTCTTTTTCTTCAGGATTACTTTGGCTATTTGGGGCCTTTTGTGGTTCCATACAAATTTTAGGATATTTTTTCTATTTCTGTGAAGAATACTGTTGATATTTTGATGGGGATTGCATTGAATCTATAGATAGTTTTGAGTATTATAGACATTTTAGCAATATTAATTCTTCTGATCCATGAGCACAGATATTTTTCTATTTGTTGTGTCTTCTTTGATTTCTTTCAACAGTCATAATTTTTGTTGTACATATCTCTCACTTCCTTGGTTAAATTTATTCCTGGGACTTACCTGGTAGTCCAGTGGTTAAGACTGTGCACGTCCACTGCAGGGGGTGTGGGTTTGATTCCTGCTCAGGGAACTAAGATCCCACATGCCACGAGGCACAACCAAAAAAATTTTAAAAAGACAAGAAAATTACTCCTAAGTATGTTATTGTTTCGATGCTATTGCAAATGGGATAGTTTCATTTCTTTTTCATATGTTTTCTCCTTAGTGTATAGAAATGCAACTTATTTCTGTATGTTGATGTTGTATCCTGCAACTTTACTGACACTATTGATTAGTTCCAACAGTTTTTTAGTAGAGTCTTTGGGATTATCTTAATACAGGATCATATCACCTGCATTTCTGTATACAGGAGGAGTAACTTATTCTTCCCCAATTTAGATGCCTTTTATTTCTTTGTCTTGCCTAGTTACACTAGCTAGGGCTTCCAATACTATATTGAATAAGAATGGTGATAGTGGACATCCTTGTCTTACTCCTGAGCTTAGAAGAAAAGCTTTCAATCTTTCTGAAACATTGAGTATAATGTTAGGTTTGCATTTGTTATACATGACCTTTATCAATCATGTTTAGGTATGTTTCTTCTATACCCAATCTGCTAAAGGTTTTTATCATGAAAGGATGTTGTATTTTGTCAAATGGTTTTTCTGCATCTATTGAGATGATCACGTGACTTCTATCTTTCATTTTATGAATATATATTACATTTATTGATTTGCATATGTTGAACCATCCTTGCATACAAGGCATAAATCCCACTTGGTCATGGTGTGCAATCCTTAAAAGTTCTTCAATTCAGTTTGCTGATACTTTGTTGAGACTTTTTGTTCCTATATTCATCAGGGGTATTGATCTATCATTTTCATTTCTTGTGGTGTCCTTATCTAGCTTTGGCTTCAGGGTAATGCTGGCCTCATATCAATAGAATCAGTTTGGAAGTATTACCTTCTCAAATTTTTGTAAGAGTTTGGGAAGGATTGATGTTGATTATTCTTTGAATGTTTGGTAGAATTTGCCAGTGTAGCCATCTGGTCCTGGGGTTTTCTCTGTTGGGAAGTTTATGATTACAGACGTAATCTAGTTGGCTATTATTGGTCTGTTCATATCTTCTATTTCTTCCTGATTTAGTCTTTTTTTTTTTTTTTTTTTTTTTTTTTTTTTTTGTGGTATGCGGCCCTCCTCCTGCTGTGGCCTCCCCCGTCGCGGAGCACAGGCTCCGGATGCGCAGGCCCAGCGGCCACGGCTCACAGGCCCAGCCGCTCCGCGGCATGTGGGATCCTCCCAGACCGGGGCGCGAACCCGGTTCCCCTGCATCGGCAGGCGGACGCGCAACCACTGCACCACCAGGGAAGCCCCAAGTCTTTTTTTAATTTATATTTTATATTGGAGTGTAGCTGATTAAGAATGTCGTGTTAGTTTCAAGTGTACAGCAGAGTAGTTCAGTAATACATATACATGTATCTATTCTTTTTCAAATTCTTTTCCCATTTAGGTTATTACAGAATATTGAACAGAGTTCCCTGTGCTAAACAATAGGTCCTTGTTGTTATCTGTTTTAAATATAGTAGTGTGTATATGTCAATCTCAAACTCCCAATTTATCCCTTCCCTTTGGTAACCATAAATTTGTTTTCTGAGTCTGGGAGTCTTTGTTTTGTAAATAGGTTCATTTGTATCATTTTTTTTTTTTTTTTTTTTTTTTTTTTTAGATTCTGCATGTAAACAATATCATCTGATATTTCTTTCTGGGGTTTTTAAAAATATTTATTTAGGCTGCACTGGGTCTTAGTTGCGGCATGTGGGCTCTTAGTTGAGGCATGCGTACTTCTTAGTTGCGGCATGCTGACTTCTTAGTGGCGGCATGCAGACGCTTAGTTGTGGCATGCGAACTCTTAGTTGTGACACACATGAGAGATCTAGTTCCCTGACCAGGGATCAAACCTGGGCCCCCTGCATTGGGGGCTCGTAGTCTTACCCACTGGACCACCAGGGAAGTCCCTTTCTCTGTCTGACTTACTTTACTCAGTCCATCCATGTTGCTGCAAATAGCATTATTTTCTTCTTTTCTATGGCTGAGTAATATTCCGTTGTATATATGTACACATCTTCTTTATCCATTCCTCTGTTGATGGATATTTAGGTTTCTTCCATATCCTGGCTATTGTAAATAGTGCTACAATGAACATTGGGGTGCATGTATGTTTTCAAATTACGGTTTTCTTTGGGTAGGTGCCTGGGCATGGGATTGCTGGGTCATACAGTAGTTCTATTTTTAGTTTTTTAAGGAACCTCCATACTGTTCTCCATAGTGGTTGTACCAGTTTACATTTCCACCAACAGTGTAGGAGGGTCCCCTTTTCTCTACACCCTCTCCAGCATATATTATTTGTAGATTTTTTGATGATGGCTATTCTGACCAATGTGAGGTGATGTCTCATAGTTTTGATTTGCATTCTCTAATAATAATTAGTGACGTTGAGCATCTTTTCATGTGCTTTTTGGCCATCTGTATGTCTTCTTTGGAGAAATGTCTATTTAGATCTGGGTTGTTTTTGATTGGGTTGTTTTGTTTGTTTTTGATATTGAGCTGCGTGAGCTGTTTGTATATTTTGGAGATTAATCCCTTGTCGGTAGCATCATTTACAAAGCCCATTCTGTGGGTTGTCTTTTTATTTTAAATATTTTAAATATAGCAGCGCGAATGTGTCAATCCCAAACTGCCAACTTATCCCTCCCCTTTGGTAACCAGAAGTTTATTTTTTTTAGTCTGTTTCTGTTTTGTGAATAGGTTCATTTGTATCCTTTTTTTTTTTTTTTTTTTAGATTCTGCATATAAGTGATATCATATGTTTGGAGTGATTATTGATATCACTCCTTTCTGTCTCCTTTCTTTTTTTTTTGTTTCTGTCTACCTTTGTAAAGTGGTGGTTTTCCTTAGTGATTTGCTCAGTCTTCCCCCGACTCCCGCCTTTTTTTTTTTTAATGTTTCATGCCTCGATTTTTGTTTTGTGGTTACCTTGTGGCTTATAATATATCTCATAGGTAAAATAGTCCTTTTCATGCTGTTGATAGCACCTTGTTTTCATTCACCTATAAAGATTCAACCCTTTTTACTCCTCCTCTTTTATACTTTTGATGTCCCAATTTACCTCTTTTTATGTGTACTTTTATTTGTTTTTATGTCACTAATTAGCATCATTCTGTTTCAGCTGAAGAACTCCTTTCAGCATTTCCTGCATGGCAGGTTTTGTTTGTCTGGGAAAGCCTTTATTTCTCCTTCATAGCTGAAGGTCAGCTTTGCTGGATAAAGTATTCTTGGCTGGCCGTATTTATCTTCAACACTTTGAATATGTCATTCTGCTTTCTCCTGGCCTGTAGAATTTCTGCTGATAGCCTTCTGGGGATTCCTTTGTAGGTTACTTTTATTTTTAACCCCTGGATGCCTTTAAGATTTTTTCTTTTTTTTCTTTGATTTTTGACAGTTTCATTATAGTGTGTTTTGGAGAAGGTCTTTTTGCATTGAGATAATAGGGTGTCCTGTTAGCTTCTTGGACTTTTATATCCAATTCCCTCCCCAGGCTTGGGAGATTCTCAGCTATTATTTTTTTAAATACACACTCTCTGCTCCCCTCTCCCTCTCTCCTCCTTCTGGTAGACCATTATTCTTATATTTATTTTCTTGTCATATGAGAGTTCTCGTAGGTTTTCTTCACTTTTTAAAAATCTTAGTTCTCTCTCCTCCTGAGTCATTTCTAAATTTCTACCCTCCGAGTTGCAGATTCTTTCCCAGATCTCATCTGCCTTATCTCCTAAGCTTTCTGTACATTCTTGATCTCATTCGTTGAATTCTTCAGCTCCAGAATTTGTCTGGTTCTTTTGAAAAATTTCAGTATATTTGGTAAACAACACCTTACATTCAGTAACTTTATTTCTATATATATATTTTTTAATTTATTTATTTTTGGCTGTGTTGGGTCTTCGTTTCTGTGCAAGGGCTTTCTCTAGTTGTGGCAAGCGGGGGCCACGCTTCATCGCGGTGCGCGGGCCTCTTACCATCACGGCCTCTCTTGTTGCGGAGCACAGGCTCCAGACGCGCAGGCTCAGTAATTGTGGCTCACGGGCCCAGTTGCTCCGCGGCATGTGGGATCTTCCCAGACCAGGGTGCGAACCCACGTCCCCTGCATTGGCAGGCAGATTCTCAACCACTGCGCCACCAGGGAAGCCCCATTTCTATATTCTTGAATTGCCTGAGTTTTCTTGTAGCTCAGCAAATAAATCCTTCCTCACAGCTGTTTTTAATTCTTTATCAGATCACAGTATTCTGTGCCTTTGGGTTCAGTTGCTGGAGAATTATTGTTTTTCTCATTGTGATACCATATCACTGTGATTTTTCATAGTGCTTGGTAAAACGTGCCCCTGCCATTGAGTTTGAAGTAGCACACATTTTTTTTTATTAGTTGCTTGCTTTGTTCAATACTGGCAATTAGAAACCTTGCTTTTATTCTCCAGAAGGTGGCACCATAGCTCAAGTTTTTGGTTTCTCTACCTGAGCTGGCCCTGGGGCTGTGCTAGGGAGTGCCTGTAAAAAAGCTGGCAGCAGAGTGGGTAAGTGTGGGCTCAGCACCTGTGGTTGCCCACAGCCTGGCAGGGAGATCCTCCACTGCGGGGAGCCCCCAGAGGGCCATGCATGGACCTCCTGCTGAAATCTGAGGCAGACAGCAGGGAGTGAGATACTTCAGTGCCCTTTGTTCTTGTCTCCCTCTTTCCACTTCCACTAGGCAGGGAGGTCGCTCCTGAGGAATTCGTGCTGCTGGAGAGAAACAGGTTCCTCCAGCTGTGACCAGCCAGGCAGTCCCTTAGAGACCTCAGTGAGGGAGGTGGCTGCTGTCCCTGGCAGTGGACGCCCAGTGTGCTCCTGCTCTTCCTCTCTCTGCCTCCAAACTCGTCTCCGTCCC
The DNA here is from genome assembly GCF_002837175.3 of Physeter macrocephalus. NCBI lineage: Eukaryota > Metazoa > Chordata > Mammalia > Artiodactyla > Physeteridae > Physeter > Physeter macrocephalus. The sequence continues at coordinate 61,713,229 of NC_041224.1, read as the reverse complement.
GCTCCCCACAGTGTGCCTGGTTCTCTGTCGGGCTGGCTGGACCGCCTGTCCACCCGGTGCTGTACTCCCAGTCTAGCTTCCCCCCGCACCCACAGCGAGTGGGGCTGAGGCAGGCTCAGCAGCTCCCTTGCATCTGCAGCCCTCTCCAAGGTCCATCCACCTACGTTCCAAAGCACTTATCGATAGAAATCTTTTGGATGTTCTGGTGTAACGTACAGAGATACTTTTGTTCAGTTATGAATGACCCATTAGTTGTTCCTTTTTTTCCCCTTTTATTTTCAACTCACACTGCCATGATGCTGCCGTCACTTGCTCCTCTGCCTTATATCTATGTGTGTGAGTTGGGTATAATATCAATAATTTAAAATTTTCATACCTGGAGACCGAGTGCAGGTCCTGAAACCCTAAGTTGAATGAAGTAAAAGGAAGATTCCAAATCAAACACAGTCTGTGTGTGAAGGATTGCCCAGAGGCTGCAGTACACCGAGTGGGCTGGGAGAATATTCCTGGTTTTCAACAGAGGAAATAATAGCCCCTTTTGAAACTGTTCCTTTGCATGCTGTAACAAGTATCCTCAACGTGGTGAGAGAAATTTCTAGTGCTTTCTTTTAATTCATCCCACAAATGTGCCAGCAAGGCACAATGCTAGGTTCTGGGACTAAGTGTTAAGTTACTATCACACAACCTTGTATTTTAGTGCTTTTTATTTCAATTCTCTTGGTATATGTAAATGTCAGAAAGTACATACATACAAAATTCAGAACACCTTCCTAAAATGGTTTTAGTATTGGCCAGTCTCTGACATCTTTATTTTGAAAGTTTGAATTGTCAAATATATGTCTAAAGTGCATTCTTGCAGCTAATCAATAGCAGCATTTGTTTTGTTTATAAACCCTTAAGAAATATTGAGACAAGTAGAAAAGTCACAATAAAAAGCAAAGCGTGATCTAGATATATTCTTCCTTAATCATCCAAGACAAATACATGCATGAATTAGTTTATAAGTATACAAGAAATATACAAAAAAAATAGCATTATAAAAAAGTTCATATGGCATGAGAAAGAGGGGTCTTTCTTTGCAATTAATATTAAATATGGCAAGGTGTATAATATAAAAAGTTTGTAGAATCCTAGATATCTTTGGAGCCGTATGTTTGTGTAGGCCAGTGTATGATGACATGTCTGAGGTCTGTGGTATTCAACAAAGCTGGAGTTCTACAAGATGATTCATTCAGAAGACTCCTTCTGGCATTGCTTTGGAGAAATCAACACAAATGAAAATGTTGTTTTGTTATTGGGACTGTCATTTCATGGCTTCTTGCGCCTAAAATGAAAAAAAAAATGAAAACCAGCATTTAGTGCTGAATTTTGCAATGAATCTCTAGGAGGGCTTTGAGAGAATTCGTGTTTTATCGTTGGAAGAGTTAAAAGTCCTTCTAAGAAAGCAAATAACTTATACAATATGTTTATCTAGTATTAAATTTAAAAAAACAGAACTTTCCATCTTTATCCTATTGCATTGATTTTTCCAAACTGCCTAAGGAATACGTGTGTCAAAAATGGACCCTTGGACCTGTATAGGTAGGTATTTGAAAAGCAGTGGGTTTGTTTAATATGGGGAGAAAAATGGGCCATAAATTCTGCCATTCTGTTTTATTTTAGCAAACACTTTTTGCTGTAACGAGGAGAATTAGGAAAGAATGAATTACACGAGGAGCTGTCATCCCTGCCTCCCCTCCTTATAGGTGATCTCAGTTCAGCCTCTGAAAACTTCATGAGCACAGGCAAAAATAGGAACAAGAGCGAATGTTCTTACAGCTCTAATTGCCCTTATTCAGCACCCCTGCCCCCCGCCCCCCTGGGTTCTCAGCACTGCTACTGCCTAGCATAGTCTGCCAGTAGGGCCCAGATACTCCAATGGGCAAACAAACCACATAGGTCCTCAAAAAAAAAAAAAAGTGGTTGGTAGGGAGAAGGGCTGGTGGGGAGGGAAAACAGAGAGAAAGGCGACACGTGGTCAGTACTCACTTGGGTTGTGCGTGGTGCTGATACCCAGGCCCCAGCTGAGACCCTGCTCTCATCTCTACAGCCACAGAACACTGAGAGAAAAACCACAGAGGAAAGATCAGCTCCTCTCTGCAGTCTATTAAACAGATCTATTATTTAGATAGATTCAACCAAAGTGAAATCCAACATTGCTTTCTAGTCCAGCGCAGACACGTATGTTAAAATACCAATCAGGTACTTGAAATTTATTTGATGTGCCACAAAAATTGTGAGGTAGAAGGGTCTTTAGAGATCATCCAGGTAAATCTCATTTTCTATCAGGAAGAAGAAAGTGGCAAAGGCTAGAGCTTGGCCGGCTGACCCCCACCTTCCCATGATGTTTATGTCAATCTCTCCTCAGGAATAACAGTTCCACAGGGAAGTTCTTCTCCTGAGAAGATTCCCATCAGTTTGATGGGCATTCTTGGGTGATGCTCTCTGACTTGATTCTTGGGCCCTATCCCTCTACACTAAAAATGGGCTTTGAACTGAAGAGCTCCAGTAAAACCAGAGCAGAAATACAAATACCTTCTCAGATGTGCTGGGGACAGGCCTACAGGCTGCACTGGCCATGTGGGATCAGACCTTAGTTGTTTGTTTCAAAGAGCATGAAAAGCTACAGCTGTAGGGCTTAAAATATGACATCCCTAGCAAATACTTTTTACTCCTACCCTTGTTTCTACGTCGGTCCATTCAGACTCTGTTCCATCTGGTTGGGCAGGTGCTACTGTGGAAGATCTTCGTTTTCGACTACAGAAAAAGGGAAGACAATGCAACAGTTATTTTTTGTATCTAAGAACAGGAAATAGAAATAGGGAAATACCATATATACTCCTTCAGAGAATTGATACATTTTACAGGCTAGTCTGTTCCTCAAGAATGAGCAGCTAAGAAAATGACAGCCCTCTAAAGAAAGGAATTTGATGATCACTCACCCAGTTGGTGATTCTTGTTTCAAAGTCTCAATTTCAGTAAACTGGACGGATTGTCCACCACCCCTTGTTTTATAAACATCACCCTACAGCCGAGAGAAAAGGTCACCATTACACTTTTTATACATCCAAAGGGTAAACATATATTTCAAATTAAATTTAAGACTCCATTTTATGCAAACTCCCATCCACAAAACCAGATGGTGCTAGGACTGCTGGGTCTGTACCGTTAAAATTACTTTAAAGATTTGTGTACATACCTCTCACTAAACAAAAGAAGTCCAATGTATTGTAATTAGTAGCATTCTTAATTGCAGAAAATAACATTCCTTTTTATTCAACCTATAATTTAAAAACTACACTAGAGATCAAGAAATCTGTCAGAAATTTCTAAATGTTAGAAGGCAATATACTTTCTTCTCTGGATGTACCCCTCCTCTCATATTCAAATAACAGTACAGTTGTTTTTGTTTTTGGTTTTTTTTTGCCGCACTGTACAGCTTGTGGGATCTTAGTTCCTGGTCCAGGGATCGAACTCGGGCCCTCGGCAGTGGAAGCGCAGAGTCCTAACCACGGACTGCCAGGGAATTCCCTCAAGTGACAGTACAGTCAAAGGTAGGAGTTCTTTGTTTGGTTTACTTCTTAAGTAGGGGTTAAAACAAAATACATATTAATTAAAAGTACATAATACATCTGGAGTTCCTCTAACAAACCTGAGACTCTTAAGCCTCATTTGACAGAAAGTAGCAGATTTTGTTCCAATTTAGCAGATTCATAATCTAAGTAGTTTAGTTTTCTAACAAACAAAGAGGTTTTATCAGATACCCATTTAAGTTCCAGTTGACACTGTCTGTGTTGACACACAGGAAGAGGTAAATGGTTTTTTTTTGTTAAGCTGACTTTTTGAGTATTTTCTTCTCTTGTGTAAATTTTTTACCTTAATTAGCTTAGTTTCAATCTCCCCATCGGAGGCTAGTTCCTGGTGGGTCAGCATGTACTTCTCACACTTAGCTAGTGCCTTTTCATTTGCAACAGATACAGTGATGGCATGAGGGACATGTGGCTGCATGACTGTTTCAGTTTGCAGGTTAGAGGCAGGCTTATGATCTACCCATCTGTCTCCCGCAGAGCGTGATCGTCTGTGTCGCAGACGAACTGGTGGTGCATTCTGATCAGGTTGAAAGAGGAATCAAGAAACAAGCATAACCCAGAATTAATTTAAGGGTGCTATTAGAAGTGCAGCAGTTTTGGCTACATTAGTTGGTGACAATATCAAAACAAATGCATGAACCTTTTCGAAAGCTAAACGTTATTACTCAAGCAATTTAAATGTTCTCTTTGTATTTAAACAAAACCAACGAACATCTTTTAACACAAGGAACATCTTTTAACACCAGCTTTTGTATATGTATTATATATTCTACTAGGGAGCTTCCCTTTCAACAAAGAATGGAAGGAAAAGTTCTGGTAATGCCGCTAGTCCTTCCTGCATAGATGGTATGCAGGACAAGTAATTCATTTTGCATTCTTAATCAAAAACCAGTATTTGTGCCTGCTATTGTGTGAGGTAATCTGTTAGGTCCGTGACTATGTTAAAAGCTTCAGAAAGACCAGCAGAAGTCCTAAATATATCATAAGCCTCTAAACAAAAGAGAAAATACTCCTATATACAAACCAGGACTCTCCCCAAAGCTGATGGAGCTGTAGACTACAGAATGCTAAAGAACATCAGGTATAATGAGAACCTTGTGTATAAAATGATTAAAAGAATGTAAATAAAATACTTCTGAGTACCTTTAAAAATCTCAAAACAACTTTTTGAAAAGTTCAAAAACAATAAGAACTAGATAAAGAATATACTGTAAAATCAGCCTCTATCATACAATGAAAAACTAGATGCTTCCAGTAGAATGTTATATAACTTTAGGACAGTTAAATTTAGCACATTCAGCCTAAGGGGGAAAAAAAATCACATACAGAACATAGTTAATAGTTTCTTTGTAACTTTGCAAACATCTTTCTGTTTACAAAACTGAAAGGAAATGAAACAGTCCTTCAGAGCTGGTCAAGTATGAACATCTAATTTAAAATGGGTACGCGGAGAACTGAAATGTTTTTCCCTGTACAAGAAACAAATGAAGCACTAGTGACAAATCATGATACTAAAACATGGGCAATAGAGTTTGCCACTCTGGATGCCCAAACCTCACAACAAGCAGGAAACTTCCCATTCTTAAAGTAGCTTAATGTTGAAAAGGAAGAATGTGGCTCTCACATCCTACCATTTAGCAAAGGTGACAGATTTCTCAAACACACTTAGCAATAAATACATTCTGAAACAAGCTTTGGAAAGATGACAGTCCTTACATTCTACTATCGTTTATGAAATAAATGATATTTTAAATTTCTTCCTCACTGAAGTATTATAAATTCAGTCCACCTGACCTAATTTTTGACCAACAAACCTAGATGCACAGATACTAGCCTAAATTTTTCTCTGCTGCACTTCTAAAGAGATTTTGATTTCAAATGAAAAAGTTAAAGGACCTCTAGTAAATCCTCTTAAATATCTCATAGCCAAATTAGATATTACATTAATGTTGACCAGGCATAAGTAGGCCTTGAATAGTTTTCAGTCTATAGACTTGCATGAAATAAGGGGGATTTATTAGAGTTGATCAGAAAGACCAGCCACCATGATTTGCTCCCTAAAAAAGGTTTAAAGCAAAATCTGCAAAGAACTTAATTTAAGCGACTTTAGAATTATCCGTTGCCTTGGTAAATACCTTGTAATTCATCATCATCCCTTAATAATCAGGAATGCAGGCCACCTCAATGAAATTTTTCTGCACCCTAAATTATACAAGAAAATCTAAAGCAAATATTTACTGTAAGATTAAGTTGTTTAGAAGAAAAAAAAAATTCTTAAAGAGATATATTAAAATTTTACTAAATGTAGTAAATTCACAATATTAACTTTGTCCACTTACTCAGATTCAAAGGAAAACTTTACCTTAATCCTTAAGAAGAAAATATAGACATGAATTTGTTTAAACACCCTTGAATGAGGCAGAGCCCTTGTAAATTGAAATAAAGGCCTTGAGATTAAAAGCAATATATTGGAGATGGAAACCTTCCTTCGGCAGTTATAAAACAGCTGGCCTGGGCTCTTCAAAAAATAGTCAATGTCATGAAAATCAAAAAAGGGGAGGATGGACTATTTTATATTGAAAGAGATTAAAGAGAGATAATAACCACATATAAAGTATTCACCTTGATAGGACCAAGGTTTGAAAAAAGAAAAGCCGTTATTGGCACAACTGGGGAAATGTAAACATGAACTGTATGTTAGAAGGTACTTTTCAGGGTTAACGCTTTCTTAGGTGTGATGAAGATTGTGGTTATGTAGGACACTAAGTCTATGACTTACTGTCAAAGGCTCAAGAAAACAAAATCAGAAATGGAAAATGTGCTCTAAGACACTCAGTCACTGACTTTGTGGATGCTCATCAGTTTATGCAGCTGAAAAGCACATGTGACTCTGGGATATGCCCCACTGACCTGCTTTCACTGCACAGGAGGCAGTATTTCTGTGCCAAATGGGTTTCGGCTTTTTCAGATGAAGAGCTAGGCCTCAGTTTCAGGGTGATTTGATCTTTCAAACTAACAGAAAAATTAGACCTTGTTTATATTAGCGCTCACCCATCCTTCCGTTGAACTTTCTGAACCAAGTTAGTTAAAAAAACACAGAAGATTAAAATCTTTTGCTACAATGCTTTAAAATAATACTGGCACTAACCCTGCTGCAGTGATCCTCTTCTATTTCTATCTCATTTCTGAGTGAAGGAACCACCTCCCTGCCTTCAGTCCAGTACATCCCTCGCCTTCTGTCTGACACGATACAAGTTTTACTTTGTCCTGGCTCCTGCTGCCTACGCCTTGCAATAGATGTGACATTGAGAGGTGAGTTGTACGAAGGAATTTTCTGCTCCCATTCCGAAATACAGGAAGCTACAGAAATGCTGCTGCAAGAGTTAGAGCGCCTATGTAGCTGTGGCTGGCTCATGAGTTGCTGGCCGTTGGAAATCTGAGCAATATAGTTACTAGAAGGCTAAAAAAATTGAAGAGAAATTAATGAGCAAGACTTGAAAAAGTGAAACAATTCATTACTTTAATATTAGCACAGGAAGACATTATAATTTTTGTACTAAATTACTAATTTTTATACTAAATTTGTGTTTATACTAAATTTTAAAATATTTATAAATAGAGATTTGAGAAATACAATAATATAAAACAAAAAATTGATTCTCACAGAAATAGTCACCTAATCTGAACAAACCTCTAGTACTACTAAGTTACTACACAACTACAAATAACTTACAGGTACTGGTGATGGAGAAACAGATCTTTGAGTAGCTTTTTCTCGATCGCGCTCCCGAGAGGGTCTCTCTGGCCTTTCAGTTTTGGGTTCAATAACTATAGCCTTCAGTTGTTTCAGTTTTTCATCTTTCACCCAGAGTTTATTTTGCATCTCCAGCTGTTTGGCTGCCACTCGACGCTCCTGAAGATTATGTATGGTGATAAATAGTCTAATTCAGTTATAGCAAACAAGTGCACTAGTTTACCTGAACGCTTTACTTCCTAAAGATGACAGTTCTCCAGTTCTTCATAATGCTTATTAATTTGTTGTGACTTGTAAAGGCAAAGGAAGGAAGGAAGAGGAACTGAATAGGGGCTGCTGTGGCCACCACCACTAAAACTCTACCCCAAGTACAAGTGATTCAGAATGCTACAATTAGAGATGAATCATCCCTGACATGAGCACTGTATGAATGATACTCACACATTCTTTCTCCCACTTCATGGTTGTTTCTGTCACCATGCCTTGCAGCCTGGCTTCTAGTCTGCGCTTGTCAGAAAACTGTCGCTGAAGCTTCTGATTCTGGGTTTCCAGCTCCTGTTGCAGATTGCGCTTATCTTCTTCATAGATAGTCGTTGTTTTCTCTAAAATCTCAACCTGGGAAAGTAGACCTTTATGTTCAGCATTTGGTAGGTAAACATTTCAAGTACCTTTAAAATAATCTCTCTCATAATCTTCTTATGCAAGCATAGTTATGGAAAGAAAAATCATCATGGAGAAAGCATCTTCTTCTAAAATTTCATCTGAATTCCCACCTCCATTCCTAGAAATGAGAACTTTTCCTCACTGAAAGATGAAGTTATAACTGATTTCATGTGAAAATTACTTTTCCTGAAAATTAAGGCCTAAAATTTAATTTTTAGGCTACTTTCAGAATAGAGAACACTATATTGGTTGAGATTAGCTTCTCTGTAGAATGAATGTGTACCCCCTAAATGATCCTCAGTAAATGAGAGAACAAACATTACACAGTAAATCAAAAAGCAAGCTATAATCAAAGCTAAACTGTAAAGTCTATCTCATAAAATTAAAGAGTGTATTACCCCTTTTATTCTTTTCACTCATATTTCCTTTTCTCTGTGGGATGGGATGAAGATTAGTAAATAACCAAATGATAACTCCCAGTAAGCAGCAGCTGCAGGCCAGTATAGCAGAACGGCTAAGTCAGAGACCAGTGCTAAATATACATCCATTATAATACCAAAGCCAACCTTGTATTCTAAAGTTTTGTTTTTCTTCTCCAGTCGTTCAATTTCCGATTTCTGTCCTGAGATCACCTTTTCTTTTTCATTTAGTTTTCCTTGAATGTAGTTTTCTTTATTTAAAACAGCATTGTCAAATTCTTGCAACAAAGCTTTAAAAGTAATAGCTGAAACAAGAGCATGCAGGCCAAGTTTACTCCGATTCGAAAATAACCAATGAAATCAACTTTTATGTGATGTGGGTAAGTTGTTTTTTCAAGGCCTCAATTTCAGGGTGATTTGATCTTTCAAACAGAAAAATTAGACCTTGTTTATATTAGCGCTCACCTATCTTTCCGTTGAACTTTCTGAACCAAGTTAGTTAAAAAAACACAGAAGATTAAAATCTATTGCTACAATGCTTTAAAATAATACTGGCACTAACCCTGCTGCAGTGACCCTCTTCTATTTCTATCTCATTTCTGAGTGAAGGAACCACCTCCCTGAGGCACATTTCCTCATTTCAAAATGGGGCTTAAAATAAATGCCACTTATCTCACATTTTTCTTATGAAGATGATAAGTGTAAGTACATTCACTGAGCACTTACTATGTACACCAAGCTGTTCCTGTCCTACATGATTTTTATACATTATCATTTATCCTTACAGCACCCTCTGAAGTAGGAGCAGTTACAATCCCCATTTTGCGGATGGAAACTAGAAATAAAGGATTAAGTGATTTTCTCAAGATAGTTATTATAATGTAATACATGTTAAATGCCTCGCAAATAAGTAACTAGTAGGAACTAAAAAGTAGCTGTTATCCCTTTGATCATCACTGTTGATTTTTGAAAGGGAGAAATTCATACCCACTTTTCTCTTTTGCTTTACTTTCTTGGAATATAAAATGATGCCTTGGGGACTGCTAAGTTCAGAGACAAAATAACCCTTCCTTGAAGATTCTGTCCCACCATAGAACTCAATTCCCTGCAAATTTCTGGTGTTAAAATGACTGCAGTTTTGCCCTTACACTGTTTGTGAAACTCATCAGTCATCATTTGTCGTAGGTGATGTCGTTTCTCTAGTGCTTCAATCAACCTGGGAAGAGTATGCTCGTCATTGATATCCAAAATTTCGCAGGATGGCAAAGGTGGAAAACTCTGCAAAACCACTTCTGAAACCAGCAGTTCTGTATTGAGTTATTAAAAATAAAAAGTTAGTTACACAGGAGAAGAAAAAGTTATTCAAACAAGTTTTAACACTGTGATAAGAGCCCCAGTCAACATTGTACCTTGTTGGGCTGTCATAATACTTCCTTAAAAATGTGTTATAAAGAAGGAAAAATGAAAAAAAGGTATATAATAAATGTCACTTTGGTTCAGATTTTTTTAAAAAGAGACAGACAGACAGACTCATCAGTGGGCAAATGAGGTAACAGCAGCTCATACCATCTCCAACAGGACCTCCCCGGGCCTGGTTTCTGTATCGCCTTCCCGGCGTTAAACCACATATTGCCTTGTCTGTTGGTCTTGCTACTTCAACTTCTTGGGTCACTTCTGCAAATCTCATGACTTGCTAAGACACAAAATAAATGGGGTTTGTTTTTTTTAAACAAATAAGCGTATTCAAGTCTTTCTAAAGAAATTAGTAAATGAAACGGTAATAGATTGGTCATTAGTTCACTTCTGTAACTAATGGTTCTGTATCAGTTGAAAAAATGTTCAAAATGTTATTCTTCGCATCCGAATGGTTGTTTTCTCTATAGAAAGTCAGACTTTATAAAGGCATTAAAATTACCAAGCTTTCTTCATAATCTTCGGCCTTTGGATTCACACACACGATCAGGCGTACTTTCCCTTCCCCATCAAAGTAGTTCTTGAACAGATGGGTTAACTTTGAATCTCGATATGGAACCATCTATAAATATATTCAAATCCAAATACATAAGGCAGAAAATGCACACAAACAAAACCACACAAATGTCCAAAGGCTGCTGCTTACCTTGTTAGTTCCATACGTTTGGTTCTCTCTCAGGACCTCCATACACGTTCTTAGCGTCATTAGTGACTGATTAATGTTACCTGACAGAAGAATGTACACAGAAGACATTTGAAGACAACAGTTGAGTAGCTAGAGTGTGGTCTGTTTGCCTATGAAATCCCTACTTCATAGAACTATTAGATGGAAATTACAAATGACAGATTTTAGTGGCTTAACTTAAAGAGCTGTCCATATCTGGCAGTGTTGCAGGAGAGGGTGAGTACCGTCCTTCAGGGACTCTATCATGAAGACTCTCCACTGAATGCAACATTATGCTTCATGACCCATAAAGTTTCTTCCAAGTCTTAAATACTGTGATGTGAGAGAGTATATTAGATACAGATGTTTAATATCCTCACAATATTTTCTCTAAAGCATGACCATTTCAGGCTACAGTTGGCTCCATCCAGACACTGAAGTCTCCCCTGCACCAGGAGGAGCTCCTGTTTCTACCAGTCAAGTGTCTTAAGAGCCAACTAAATCTGTTCCCTCAATATATAAACAAGGGTTTCTTAGGCAGCATACTTGTTAGTCCTGGCCACTCATTTGAATTTCTGAGTCAAGGCAAGTCTGACAGATCTATCAAGCCAACAATACAGGAGAGCTCACCTGCATAGACCCCAGAAGTACCTGAGAATTTTTTCATCCTGAAACCTTGATTAAAGGTCTGCTGACTTCACCATGCTTTCATTCTTAGCCACCTCTCAAAACACAGAGCTTGGGCTTCCCTGGTGGTGCAGTGGTTAAGAATCTGCCTGCCAATGCAGGGGACCCGGGTTCGAGCCCTGGTCGGGGAAGATCCCACATGCCATGGAGCAACTAAGCCCATGCGCCACAACTGCTGAGCCTGTGCTCTAGAGCCCACGAGCCACAACTAGAGAAAACGCACGTGCAGCAATGAAGACCCAAAGCATCCAAAAGTAAATAAATAGGGCTTCCCTGGTGGCGCAGTGGTTAAGAGTCCACCTGCCGATGCAGGAGACACGGGTTCGTGCCCCGGTCTGGGAAGATCCCACATGCTGCGGAACGGCTGGGCCCGTGAGCCATGGCCGCTGAGCCTGCGCGTCCAGAGCCTGTGCTCCGCAACAGGAGAGTCCACAACAGTGAGAGGCCCGCATACCACAATCAGTCAATCTATCTATCTCTCTCTCTCTATATATATAGTAAAAAAACAAAACAAAAAAACCGCAGAGCTCATCCGCTCCTCCGTGATATTCCATGATGTGCGCGTGCTTTATTTTTCTTGACCCCCAACTCCCACTGCCCTTCCTCTTTTTCTTCCATCGCATCTCCAAAATCGATATTCCTGTTAACAGACTTCCCTCATCCTCGGGCCTCTCACAGAATGATCCATTCACCTCTTTCCCTAATGCCAGGACCCCCTAACCTGGGGTCCGTGTTGTCTATGGGTACACTTCAGGGAGTCTGCATACGTGGATGGGAAATAAATTACATATTTATTTCTATTGATCTCTGAAATTTAGCTATTTCTTCCATTGTGAATGTAGGCCAAAAACCTGCAGTGCTGGTATTAGTACCACCTGTGATTTTTAATCAGAAGTCACAGATACTTTTATAACACTATGGTTTATTGCTGATCTCAAGATACTTTGAAATTATGCAGTTACTAGACATGCTGTTGGGATTTTATTTAAGGCCTTAATAAAGCACATAAATTACTATATGACAAAGGTTTTAAGAATACTTTAAAAGACACATTTCAGTCTAATTGGTTTCCTTTTTAATCCTGTATTTTATGTTATACATTCTAAAATATCATTCTGAGTAGTGTCCACAAGCTTTACCCCATCCCATGGTGCAAAGCCCTGCAACCTTACTTTTATTTCCCAGAAGGGTGGTGCTTCCCCTGTGGCCCTGTAGTCTTGTGAATAAAAGTTGCTTGTTTTCTAAAGCCTGACATTTTATAAGGATGGTGAGTAGAGGGAGGCCAGCGACATTTTCCTGGTTCCTTACTGCTGCCTTCAAATAAATGTTCCCCACACATGCCAGCTCCTGGGTCAACTTCAGGATCTAAGAGGAAGGTCACTCTGACCTGCCATCAGAGGGCCCCAGCTTCCTCAAGTCCAGCAGATATTTCTCTCTTTACCACTGTCACCACGCCCTGAACCTCGTCACTCAGAACTGCAGCACTTCTAGAAACCTGAGGCTAAACTATGCCCCAGGCACAATACCCTCTTCTAGTTCTCACTCCCTGACCATGTCACACCTATTCCCCATCCATATCAACACTGATAGTCCTTTCTGTTTTTCTCCCCAAAGCATCAGAACTCTCAGGTTTCTACTTTCCTCCCAATCCAGCTAAACCTCTTTTCCCATCAAGGTTAATCCTTCCTCTTGTGATCTGGATTCCAGATGCTTTGTCTTCTTATAAAGAGTGTGTGTGTGTCTGTGTGTGTGTTTAGTCATTCCATACTCCCTCAAGTCACCTAGCTACCCCTCCACCCTCTCCTTCCCAGTCTCTCTAAATTAATCATCTCAAGGATTTGTCCTCAAGGCCCTGCCCTGTTTGTTCCCTTTGTTTTCCATGAATAACCTTATCTTCCCCATTGCTTAAATCATGCTTTTATTGTCAAAACCTAAAACTATGAACCTCAAGTCAAATCTCTCTTCCAAATCCATGTACCTCTGCATCCAATTACTAGGCACCTACACTTGAATAAATTGAATATATCCAACACAAAACTCTTAACTGCCCATACCTGCACCTCAAGCTACTTCTCCTCAATCAAGATCTTCCTTGATTTACCCTCTTCTCTTCCTTCCTCTCCACATCCAGATGGGCCTACTTCCAAACTACCTCTTACTTTTGGCTGACCTTTGCCTCCAGGTGACACGATTGCTCATCTGAATTACTGCAAAAGGCTCCTGACTGCTTTTCATCTCTCTAGACTTGCCTCTGGTAAATTAATCTGCTACACTGGGGAAATGGTCTTTCTAAAACTAATCCTTCCTTGACTGTGTAACAGCAGAAAGATACAAGTTTTGAAAGTTCAACCAACCTGGGTTTGAACCAGGCTCTAACCTTGGGAAAATTACTTAACCTCTTCCAATCTGAAAACTGGGTATGATACAGTCCTGAAAAGTCACAATCAAGAAATCAAGCCCATGTATAGTAGATACTGTGACACACACTAGTCCCTTAATAATCGGTAGTCACCATTATTCCTTCAAGAAAAAATTCAGACTTTCTAATATGATAGTCAAGGGTCTTAATGACCTTGCCTTGCCCTACTGCCTCAGTGGTCACGGCTCACCAACCCACACCCTACACTCCAGCTACCTTGACCCTGCCATGTTCTCTCAGGAATGATGCCTTTAATTCTATCCTTCTTCAGAGAGCTCACGCCTCAATTTAAGTGTCAACCCCACACATTCTTCCCCAAAGCCCCCGTCTCACACACAGCCCCAGAACAGATGGAGCGGCCCTGCTCTGCACTCCCACAGCACCTTGTACTCTCTACTGAGACCTCTAGTTACCTGCCTCTCTTGTACTAGATGGGCTCTCCAGGGCAGGGTGTCATCCTTTATATCTGTGTTCAACTCCTGTAACACAGTAGGTACTCCATAAATGTTATTAACATAAAACATAACATGAATGGCTGCACTAAATGAAAGATTAAAAGAGAAAAACACACACAGATTTCCTTTCAACTGGCTTTTGTATTCAAAGATTTTTCCTATCTCCAGAAGATGATTTTTTACCACTTTGAATGTTGGAGTAGCTATTCAATCACTTAATTTAATGGACCCAGTACTGACACGCCAGCCATAGATATAATAGACACTCTCAATATGAATATAACCTATTTTATATTTATTTTACTCACTTTTCCTCATTCTTAAAGAAATCAATGTGTTGTAATAGATCAATACCAAACCAGCATAACTGAAGAAAAAGCACTGGTCACTTAGCCTCTAAATTTTTAGTCAAATTGAAGACAGTTATGCATAAACGACCTATCAATAAGTGACGATAAACTGGCATGGCAAGTTTTTGAAAGTAGTAGCAATAAGTAAGTACTATGCTTTGCTCACCAGCTTCACGTAACCTGTTCCCTTCTGCTTTTGTCCGGTTAGTTCTTTCACTTCCAGCAAGATCTACCAAGGATAACTGGCTAATAGTGATTTGTTCTTTTTCCTGAAGGAAAGATTATAATGCCAGTAACATAAGTTATAACTGGTTTACAGTGTTCTTTAAATATATTCAAATCAAATTAAGTCTTATGAATACAGTGTCTGCACAATACAAAATGTATAGTAGGGGCGAAGGATACATGTTTTGGGGGAAGAGTTTGCTAAAAGCATATGATAAATAGCCTCATGACATTACTTGCCCATTGTCTGGTCTTCTACATTATACTGTAAGCTCCACAAGAACAGGAATTCTACCTTTTAACCACTTCATCTCCAGCACCTTGCACAGTGCCTAGCACTCAGCAGGAGCTCAATAAATGTCTGCTAAATAGTGAGTCTACAACAAGGCTAAATATTTGTATAATGAGACATTTGATAATTTTACAGTCTAATAATTTCGTAATACTCTAATAACTTATAAGAAATGAAAGTCAAGAGATACATAACTGATACTATAATATTAGATGTGATTCAATGGAAATCAAGTGTACAGAGACTTCACTTAAAAGGATTTTCTAGCTAACATTTATCAAGTGCTGACTGTAAGCCAGGCAATGGACTAAAAACTTCACATGCCTCACCGCCTTTAACCCTCACAACATTACAAGGAGTTTATTACAATTAGGTGAGACAAGCTAGTAAATGCCTAGGAATCAGAATTCAAATCCTGGTGGTCTTTAGTACCATGCTGCACCATCTACTGCCATCTGAAAACCTTCATGATATACCACAATTTCACGATATGTTTTGAATGGAATTACATTTTAATAGCTTAAAGTTATTAAATGATTTATATATTCAGGCCCAAATGCTGTTACTAATTGATATAAGCCTTGTAGCATGACAGGCCCAGCAGTAAAGAGTGATCAGCAGATGGGGGGCCCTACTGGCCTATCAGCCAAGAGAAGAACAATTTAGAATTGGCCACTCCTGAACTGTACCTAGCCTGGAAAGTTAACTGCTGACATTTAAAAACCATTAACTGAACTTCTACATACAAAATGAGTCTTCAGAGATAAAAGAAAATATGTTATGATTCATTGTTTTATCTCCTCTATTAGATATTTATAAAGATTTGTAAACCTTTTTCACAACAAAATTCCAGGTTCTAAGATTGAATAGCCAGTTTCCCGAAACTATACTATCTAATTAATGGAACATTTTTTTTAAATGTCATCACCTACACATATATTAATTCTAGAGCAATATTCAGTGTAATGAAACCTCCATGATTTACCTCCGATTCCCAAAATTAAGGATTCAGAACAAGAAAACACTCCACACGTTAAATCTTTACCTGTAAGACATTGTCTCCATCTGCATCCAAGGGAGCCTGAACTAATTTAATGTTGAACACGCTATGGGAACGGCTGGACTCATGATTCAAATGTGTGTTAGCAATTCGTCGCTTTTTCTGGCCTACAGTGACAGAGAAATTATTGATCAAATCTCTACCGAGTCATTTCAGCGTACATACTTTCTACCAAACCAAAAAGTACTGTCAAATTAGAGTAGCAACTTTCAGGACTATATTTATCACTGTATATATCTGTAATTCTAGCTCTGCTTCTAACCTCTCCAGAAAACTTCAAAAGCCTCCTCAGTAGATTTCACTTCTACTTCTGTACATCCTGCAACGTACATGTTATGGTTCTTATCTTCACGAAGCAACTTAGATTGTGGAGGTCTATGGGAAAGAAAACACATTAGGTTCCTATATTATGAGATACTGATATTGCACCTTAAGACGAGAACTAAAATGTCAGGCAACATGACATCCATTCTTATAACGGGAATAAGCCTAAGCAAGACTCCAGAAGCATATTACACTTGGATAAGAATAAGGATATATAGAAAAAGATTAGTTACATAACAGGATAACAGGAATCTATTTTGTTTTAAAAGCTTTGCTCTAATTTGTTCTAATGAAGCACATGAAACAACACTTACTAAACAATTAGACATCAAAGTAGTAGTATAGCACCATCACATGCACAGGTTAAGCATCAAAATCTAGCATTTTCTTAATTTTAAAAGATCAACAGATAGAGCTGGTTCTGACTTCAGTGACAACAAAAAACAAATTCAGAAGGAGTTTGGTGTATACCAGGAGTGGCAATCCTTTCAAAGTGGCTGGTCAAGTTTTAGTCTAAGGTAGGATGAGGATGGGAAAGGTGCTGCCTGTTTGGCCTCAGTCTTCTGAATGGTGGGGGTAGAAACATTTGCCAGCCACCATTATTCAGCAAATGCAGATTTCTTAGGGACCAAGGAGGGGCTTAGAAGTAGCAGCCGGCCCAGTACCAATGAAAAACCACCTACATGCAAACATGCCACAGATGCCAACTACTAGTATAACTGCACCCTTCTCCTTAAGAAAAGAGCACCATCACATACACAAAATCTGTGTTCCTCATGGGCGTGCTGCAACTATTCCACCTACCAAAGGAATAAGGTAGAAGTTACTGTTTCTATAGCAGCCATCTCACAGCAACACGTTCAGTCCGGAGTATCTGACAGTCACAATGAGTCGTATCTTAAAAATCCTCTGCGGGCTTCCCTGGTGGTGCAGTGGTTAAGAATCCGCCTCCCAATGCAGGGGACAAGGGTTCAAGCCCTTGTCTGGGAAGTTACCACACGCCGTGGAGCAACAAAGCCCATGCGCCACAACTACTGAGCCTGCTCTCTAGAGCCCGCAAGCCACAACTACTGAAGCCCGCGTGCCTAGAGCCCGTGCTCAGCAACAAGAGAAGCCACCACAATGAGAAGCCCGTGCACCACAACGAAGAGTAAGCCCTGCTCACCGCAACTAGAGAAAGCAAGCACGCAGCAAGGAAGAGCCAATGCAGCCAAAAATAAATAAAATAAATAAATTTTTTAAAAAATCCTCTGCTTCTAATAGTTCTTCATTGTATTAAAAACTAAACCTTAAACCAGCTCAAAAAAGCAGGTTAATCACCACCCTAACAAATAAAATCTGAATTCACTGCCAAATTAAGCACCCTGTGAGTTCATTCAAGGAGTTACCAGAAAGGTTACAAGGCATAGTCACATTTGTCAGTCTTCATTTACATAACAAAACCAAGATAGGCTTCTTAAAAAACAATCTCATTTGGAACAAATCAAACAGAAACTTGGCACATGTGCAGACATGAAAGTGATTGGTAGCAGTGAATGACATCACAGAAGTTTAGGAAAATGGGTACATACAACTGATACTTTGAAACAAATGGGAAAGTAATTCGTCTATAAATTGTTTAATATAAAGAAAAGTGGGGGGCTTCCCTGGTGGCGCAGTGGTTGAGAGTCCGCCTGCGGATGCAGGGGACACGGGTTCGTGCCCCAGTCCGGGAGGATCCCACATGCCGCGGAGCGGCTGGGCCCGTGAGCCATGGCCGCTGAGCCTGCGCGTCCGGAGCCTGTGCCCCGCAATGGGAGAGGCCACAACATGAGGCCCGCGTACCACAAAAAAAAAAAAAAAAAAAAGAAAAGTGGGTCTACAGACACCTGTTCTCAGTCTAATGGTTTTGCAAATCTAGCTGTTCCTCCATTAATGGTTTTGCAAATCTAGCTGTTCCTCCATTAATATTCACTGAGTCATATACACAAAAGTTAAGTAATACAACACAGGTCTTCATATTATTTGTCTTGAGAGGCCCTGACAAAGACAGCATTGAAGATAAGCATTTAGCTTAAGAACAAAACCATCAAGGAACAAGATCCAGAGTCAGCTCTGGCACAAATGTAGTTTGTGATGCCAGATTGTAATTGCTCTTCAGTCTCAGCAGGGCAAGACCCAAGGAAATCTAAGTAATAGTCTTTTAACTCTGGTGGAATGACAATACAGATGTCACTTCTTATTGGTCAGTGATGGAAGGTCTGTGACTATTATAGTTGTGCAGACAACAGCTTTAGGCTCCATTCTGTGGGGATCACCAGAACACAGATTAGAGGCTACAAACTCCCAACATTAAGTGTCAGGTTCTTAAAGGTAGCCCCAGGGCACATCTACAGGGACACTTCTTTATACAATTAAGGTCCTTGTCAAAATACAGCCCAGGGCCCACATATATACAGTAGAATATTACTCAGCCATAAAAAGAAATGGAGTTATTTGTAGTGAGGTGGATGGACCTAGAGTGTGTCATACAAAGTGAAGTAAGTCAGAAAGAGAAAAACAAATACCGTATGCTAACACATATATATGGAATCTAAAAAAAAGAAAAGAAAAAAAGTGGTTCTGAAGAACCTAGGGGCAGGACAGGAATAAAAATGCAGATGTAGAGAATGGACTTGAGGACATGGGGAGGGGGAAGTGTAAGATGGGATGAAGTAAGAGAGTTGCACTGACATATATACACTACCAAATGTAAAATAGCTAGTGGGAAGCAGCTGCACAGCACCGGGAGATCAGCTCGGTGCTTTGTGACCACCTAGAGGGGTGGAATAGGGAGGGTGGGAGGGAGATGCAAGAGGGAGGGGATATGGTGACATATGTATACATATAGCTGATTCACTTCATTATACAGCAGAAACTAACACAACAGTGTAAAACAATTATACTTCAATAAAGATGTTAAAAAAAAAAATACAGCCCAGGGCCAAGAGTTTTTCTAAAGTAAAGTCTAAGGTGAATATTCTCCTTAGATGCCTTAACCCAGTGGTTTTCCTAATACAGCTACATATCTAGTTAATATACAGAACTACTCACCAAGCACCAACTGCATGACATATGAGTTATATTTCATTTTTAAAACAAAAGTAAGCTTTATCCCCATTTATAGCTGAGAAAACTAAACCTCACTGATGTGAAGTGACTTCACCAAAGTTAAGCAGCTAAGGGACTCTCCACTACTTACTTAGGCTTTATGGGATCAAACGGCACCTCTTCCAATAGATCATATATGTAATTATTATATATTTCAATATAAGAGACAAATACACCGTAGACACTATCTTCATCAACCTCTTCTGCTTTGCAAAATTCTTGTACATTTATCATATCTGCAAACTCTGGATCTACTTGTCGTCTGAAAAAAGAAAAAAAAGCCCCAAAGTCTCATCTTGCACACTGTGAGTAAATAAATGACCTCCATTACAAGCAGGAATGCACAGAGCAACTTTATTCACACTCATGGTTGGGCCAACAGTTCTCCCATTATCTCCCCAGATACACAACACAGGCTTTTACACCCTCTCTCACCAAGAGTGGCACCTTCCCTAAACAGGGATTCAAGGGCAGTGTGCTCAGAACCAAACAGAACATCTGAGCAAATAAACTTACTTAAGAACATTCCTCACTAAAGTCAACTGTCTGACCAACTTCTCCACTTCTGTTCACCATTCCCTGTGCCTGAGGAAACCACTGGACAGGGTTCCCATGAGGCCAGTGTTACAAATGTAATTACTTACTTGCTAGAGGGGGTCTTTGGATTGGGCGTGGCTTCTCTTTTCTGCCGTTCTAATAAAGCATCAACTTCACACTGTATATCCATACTATTCCTATCATTAGATTTAAAAACCTTAAAGTGGGAGCAAAAATCAGACCATAATTTTTAGACTTTGACTTAAATAGTAAGAAATATATTTAAGAAATAAAAAACAATATTTAAACATATCTAAAGTTTCAAAAGGTATCCGATGCCTTAGTTCTCCCTTAATACTACTGTATTCACAGGTATTTTGGCACCTATGCCCTCTAGTGAGTCACAACACACAAAAAATTAAACTTACGTATCGTTTAGCTTGAAACGACCCTATACTGTTAAAGAGCATGTCCAAACAGCGAGGAAGCAGTCCTCCTTCCCCTGGAGAACCAGTCATAGTGTGAGTTTTTCCACTTCCCGTCACACCATATGTAAAAAGGAGACCTACAATGTAACAAGTCACAGTTATATATTAAATGTCACACTTGGCTATATCTTAAAAGTCCTCCACGTATAATATTTTTTGTATTAGAAAACACTTAAAATTAACTGCTCAACACCTCAATATATAAGGCAAATGCTAACAGCCATGAAAGGAGAAATCAACAGTAACACAATAGGGAGACTTTAACACCCACTTACATCAATAGACAGATCACCCAGACAGAAAATCAATAACAAAACACAGGCCATAAATGACACATTAAACCAGATGGACTTAATTGATATTTATAGAACATTCCATCCAAAAGCAGCAGAATACACATTCTTCTCAGGTGCACATGGAACATTCTCCAGGACTGACCACATGCCAGATGACAAAACAAGCCTCAGTAAATTTAAGAAAACTGAAATCATATCAAGCATCTTTTCTGACCACAATGCTAAGAGATTTGAAATCAATCACAAGAAAAAAAACTGTTAAAAAAACAAATAAGTGGAAGCTAAACAATATGTTACTAAACAACCAATGGATCACTGAAGAAATAAAAAAAATACCTAGAGACAAATAACAACAAAAACATGACTACCAAAAACCTATGTGATGCAGGAAAAGCAGTTCTAGCAGGGAAGTTTATAGCAATAAAATCTTACCTCAGGAAACAAGAAAAATCTCAAACAACTTAACCTTACACCTAAAGCAACTAAAGAAAAAAGAATAAACAAAACTCAAGTGAGTAGAAGGAAAGAAATCATAAAGATTGGAGCAGATATAAATGAAAAAGAGATGAAGAAAACAACAGAAAAGAGCAATAATGAAACTAAAAGCTGGTTCTTTGAAAAGGTAAACAAGACTGATAAACCTTTAGCCAGACTCATCAAGAAAAAAAAGGGAGGGCTCAAATCAAGAAAATCGGAAGTGAAAACAGAGAAGTTACAACAGACACCACAGAAATACAAGGGATCGGGGCTTCCCTGGTGGCGCAGTCGTTGAGAGTCCGCCTGCCGATGCAGGGGAAATGGGTTCGTGCCCTGGTCCAGGAAGATCCCACATGCCGTGGAGCAGCTAGACCTGTGACCCATGGCCGCTGAGCCTGCGCGACCGGAGCCTGTGCTCCACAACGGGAGAGGCCCGTACTGCAAAAAAAAAAAAAAAAAAAAAAAAAAAAAAAAAAAAAAAAAAAAGAAATATACAAGGGATCATAAGAGACTACTACAAGCAAGTGTATACCAATAAAATGGATAAACCTAGAAGAAATGGACAAATTCTTAGAAAGGTACAAGCTCCCAAGACTCAACCAGGAAGAAATAGAAAATATGAAAGGACCAATCATAAGTACTGAAACTGAAACTGTGATTAAAACCTCCCAGCAAACAAAAGTCCAGGACAAGATGGCTTCACAGGCAAATTCTATCACACATTTAGAGAAGAGTTAACACCTATCCTTCTGAAACTATTCCAAAAAATTGCAGAGGAAGGAACACTCCCAAATTCATTCTACAAGGCCACTATCACCCTGATACCAAAACTGGACATAGGTAACACAGAAAAAATTACAGGCCAGGATCTTTGATAAATATAGACACAAAAATTCTCAGCAAAATACTAGTAAACCGAATCCAGCAACACATAAAAAAGGTCACACACCATGACTACGTTGGATTCATCCCAGGGTTCCAAGGATGATCCAACATACATAAATCAATAAATGAGATACACCACATCAACAGAAGAAAGGAAAAAAACCTCATGATCATCAATAGATGCAGAAAAAGCATTTGACAAAATTCAACATTCACTCATGATAAAAACCCTTATGAAACTGGGTAGAGAGGGAACATATCTCAACATAATAAAAGCTATTTATGACAAACCCACAGCCAATACAATATTCAATGGTGAAAAGCTGAAAGACTTCCCACTAAAATATGGAACAAGACAAGGATGCCCACTCTCACTTCTCTTCAACATAGTATTGGAAGTCCTAGCCACAGCAATCAGACAAGAAAAAGAAATAAAACGTATTTAAATTCGTAGGGAAGAGATTAAATTGTCATTATATGCAAATGACATGATAATATATGTAGAAAACCCTGAAGACTCCACACTAAAACCACTAGAACTGATAAATGAATCCAGCAAGGTAGCAGGATACAAGATTAACATACAGAAATAGGTTGCACTTCTTTACACTAACAATGAAATATCATAAAGGGAATGTAAATAAACAATCCCTTTTAAACTCCCACAAAAAAATAAAATACTTAGAAATAAACCTCACCAAGGAGGTGAAAGACTTATATGCTGAGAACTACAAAACATTATTAAAGGAAATTAAAGATGATTCAAAGAAATGGAAAGATATCCCATGCTCTTGGATTGGAAGAATTAATATTGCTAAAATGGCCATACTACCCAAAGCAATCTACAGATTTAATGTGATCCCTATTAAATTACCAATGGTATTTTTCACAGAAATAGAACAAATAATACCAAAATTTACATGGAACCATAAAAGACCCAGAATTGCCAAAGCAATCCTGAGGAAAAAGAAAAAAGCAGGAGGCCTAACACTCCCAGACTTCACTACAAGGCTACAGTAATCAAAACAGCATGATAGTGGCACAAAAACAGATATACAGATCAATGGAACAGAAGAGAGAGCCCAGAAATAAACCCACACACCTGTGGCTTAAAGACCTAATTATAAGACCAGACACCAGGAGTTTCCTGGTGGCCTAGTGGTTAGGATTTGGCGCTTTCACTGCAGAGGCCCAGGTTCGATCCCTGGATTGCACCATCCTGCATGCCGCGTGGCATGGCCAAAATGAAAAAATAAAGAAGAAAGAAAAAGACAAGACACCATAAAGCTCCTAGTAGAGAACATAGGCAAAACATTCTCTGACATAAATCATACCCATGTTTTTTTAGGTCAGTCTCCCAAGGCAATAGAAATAAAAGCAAAAATAAACAAATTAGACTTAATCAAACATAAGCTTTTGCACAGCAAAGGAAACCACAAACAAAATGAAAAGACAACTTACGGACTGGGAGAAAATATTTGCAAATGATGCGACTGACAATGGCTTAATTTCCAAATTTGCAAACAGCTCATACAACTCAATAACAAAAAAAACAAACAACCCAATAAAAAATGGGCAGAAGACCTAAATAGACATTTCTCCAAAGAAGACATACAGATGGCCAATAGGCACATGAAAAGATACTCAATGTCGCTAATTACTAGAGAAATGCAAATCAAAACCACAATGAGGTACCATCTCACACCAGTCAGAATGGCCATCAATAAAAAGTCTACAAATAGCAAATGCTGGAGAGGGTGTGGAGAAACCCTCCTATGCCGTTGCTGGGAATGTAAATTGGTACAGCCACTATGGAGAAGAGTATGGAGGTTCCTTAAAAAACTAAAAATAGAGCTACCATAGATGCAGCAATCCCATTCCAGGGCATATATCCAGAGAAAACCATGGTTTGAAGGGATACATGCACCCCAGTGTTCATTGCAGTGCTGTTTACAATAGCCAAAACATGGAAACATAAATGTCCACTGACAGATGAATAGATAAGGAAGATGTGGTACATATATACAATGTAATATTACTCAGCCATAAAAAAGAATGAAATACTGCCATTTGCAGCAACATGGATGGACCTAGAGATTATCACACTCTAGGTATAATAGTAAGCGAAGTAAGTTAGAAAGGCAAATACCATGATAAAACTTATTATGTAGAATCTTAAATATGACACAAATCAACATATCTATGAAACAAAAACAGACTCACAAATATAGAGAACAGACTTGTGGTTGCCAAGGGAAGGGAGGGTAGGAAGGGGAAGGAGTGGGAGTTTGGGATTAGCAGAGGCAAACTATTATATATAGAATGGATAACAACAAGGTCCTATTGTATAGCACAAGGAACTATATTCAATATCCTGTGACAAACCATAATTGAAAAGAATATGAAAAAGAATATATATATGTATAACTGAATCACTTTGCCATACAGAAGAAATTAACACAACATTGTAAATCAACTACACGTCAATAAAATTTAAAAAAACACTCCCAACAAACAAAAAGTCCAGGACCAGATGGTTTCACAGGCGAATTCTGTCAACATTTAGAGAAGAGTTAACACCTATTCTTCTGAAACTCTTCTAAAAAATTGCAGAGGAAGGAACACTCCCAAACTCATTCTACAAGGCCACCATCATCCTGATACTAAAATCAGAAAAGGAATATCACAAAAAAAGAAAATTACAGGCCAATATCACTAATGAATACAGATGCAAAAATTCTCAACAAAATACTAGCGAACTGAATCCAACAATACATTAAAAGGATCATACACCATGATCAAGTGGGATTTATCCCAGGGATTTAAGGATTCTTCAGTATCCACAAATCAGTGTGATACACCACATTAACAAACTGAAGAATTAAAATCACTTGATCATCTCAATAGATGCAGAAAATGCTTTTGACAAAATCAACACCCATTTATGATAAAAACTCTCCAGAAAGTGGGCATAGAGGGAACACACCTTAACATAATAAAGGTCATGTATGTCAAACCTACAGCTAACATCATACTCAATGGTGAAAAGCCTAAAGCATTCCCTCTAAGATCAGGAACAAGACAAGGATATTCACTGTCACCACTTTTATTCAACATAGTTTTGAAGTCCTAGCCACGGTAATCAGAGAAGAAAAAGAAATAAAAGGAATCCAAATTGGAAAAGAAGAAGAAAACTGTCACTGTTTGCAGATGACACGATACTATACATAGAAAATCCTAAAGATGCTACCAGAAAACTACTAGAGCTGGTCAATGAATTTGGTAAAGTCGCAAGATACAAAATTAATACACAGAAATCTCTTGCATTTCTGTACACTAATAACGAAAGAATAGAAAGAGAAATTAAGAAAACAATCCCATTTACCATCGCATCAAAAAGAATAAAATACCTAGGAATAAACCTACCTAAGGAGGCAAAAGACCTGTACACAGAAAACTATACGATGCTGATGAAAGAAATTGAAGATGACATAAACTGATGGAAAGATATACCATGTTCTTGGATTGGAAGAATCAATATTGTCAAAATGGCTATACTACAAGGCAATCTACAGATTCAACGCAATCCCTATCAAATAACCAATGGCATTTCCCACATAATTGGAACAAAAATATTTTTACATTTGTGTGGAAATGCAAAAGACCCTGAATAGCCAAAGCAATCCATGCTACCAGAAAACTACTAGAGCTGGTCAATGAATTTGGTAAAGTCGCAAGATACAAAATTAATACACAGAAATCTCTTGCATTTCTGTACACTAATAACGAAAGAATAGAAAGAGAAATTAAGAAAACAATCCCATTTACCATCGCATCAAAAAGAATAAAATACCTAGGAATAAACCTACCTAAGGAGGCAAAAGACCTGTACACAGAAAACTATACGATGCTGATGAAAGAAATTGAAGATGACATAAACTGATGGAAAGATATACCATGTTCTTGGATTGGAAGAATCAATATTGTCAAAATGGCTATACTACAAGGCAATCTACAGATTCAACGCAATCCCTATCAAATAACCAATGGCATTTCCCACATAATTGGAACAAAAATATTTTTACATTTGTGTGGAAATGCAAAAGACCCTGAATAGCCAAAGCAATCCTGAGAAAGAAAAACGGAGCTGGAGGAATCAGGCTCCCTGACTTCAGACTATACTACAAGACTACAGAAATCAAAACAGTATCGTACTGGCACAAAAACAGAAATATAGATCAATGGAAAAGGATAGAAAGCCCAGAAATAAACCCACGCACCTATGGTCAATTAATTTAGGACAAAGGAGGCAAGAATATATAATGGAGAAATGACACTCTCTTCAATAAGTGGTGCTGGGAAAACTGGACAGCTACATGTAAAAGAATGAAATTAGAACAGTCTCTAACACCATACACAAAAATAAACTCAAAATGGATTATTAGAGGCCTAAATGTAAGACCTGACACTATAAAACTCTTAGCACACTCTTTTTTTTTTTTTTTTTTGTGGTATGCGGGCCTCCCTCTGTTGTGGCCTCTCCCGTTGCGGAGCACAGGCTCCGGACGCGCAGGCTCAGCGGCCATGGCTCACGGGCCCAGCTGCTCCGCGGCATGTGGGATCCTCCCAGACCGGGGCGCGAACCCGGTTCCCCTGCATCGGCAGGCGGACGCGCAACCACTGCGCCACCAGGGAAGCCCATTGACCATCTTTTCATGTGCCTCTTGGCCATCTGTATGTCTTCTTTGGAGAAATGTCTGTTTAGGTCTTCTGCCCAGTTTTTGATTGGTTTTTTTTTTTTTTTTTTTTTGTGATGCTGCATGAGCTGTTTGTATATTTTGGAAATTAATCCCTTGTCACTCGCATTATTTGCAAATATTTTCTGCCATTCTGTGGGTTGTCTTCATTTTGATTATGGTTTCCTTTTCTGTGCAAAAGCTTTACAGTATAATTAGGTCCCTTTTGTTTTGGTTTTTATTACTCTAAGAAGTGGATCCAAAACAATCTTGCTGTGATTTATGTCAAAGAGTGTGCTAAGGGCTTCCCTGGTGGCGCAGTGGTTGCGCGTCCGCCTGCCGATGCTGGTCAACATTGCTTAGTATTAGAGAAATGCAAATCAAAACTACAATGAGATATTGCCTCACACAAGTCAGAATGGCCATGATCAAAAAGTCTACAAATAACAAATGCTGGAGAGGGTGTGGAGAAAAGGGACCCCTCCTACCCTGTTGGTGGGAATGTAAATTGGTATAGCCACTATGGAGAACAGTATGGAGGCTCCTTAAAAAACTAAAAATAGAGCTACCATAGGATGCAGCAATCCCAGGCCTGGGCATATATCCAGAGAATACCATGGTTCAAAAGGATACATGCACCCCAATGTTCATTGCAGCACTGTTTATAATAGCCAAGACATGGAAGCAACCTAAATGTCCGTCGACAGATGAATGGATAAAGAAGATGTGGTACATATATAAAATGGAATATTACTCAGCCATTAAAAAGAATGAAATAATGCCATTTACAGTAACATGGATGGACCTGGAGATTATCATACTAAATGAAATGTCAGACAGAAAAAGACAAGTATCATATGATATTGCTTATATGCAGAATCTAAAAAATAAAAAAATGATACAAATGAAC
This sequence comes from Physeter macrocephalus, assembly GCF_002837175.3. NCBI lineage: Eukaryota > Metazoa > Chordata > Mammalia > Artiodactyla > Physeteridae > Physeter > Physeter macrocephalus. Next base: position 61,685,357 of record NC_041224.1, on the reverse strand, counting down.
CTATTTACAAAACAGACTCACAGACTTAGAAAACAAACTTATGGTTACCAAAGGGGAGGGATAAATTGGGAGTTTGGGATTGACATATATACACTACTATATTTAAAATAGATAATCAACAAGGACCTACTGTATAGCACAGGGAAATCTACTCAATATTCTGTAATAACCTATATGGGAAAAGAATCTGAAAAAGAATGGATATATGTATGTGTATAACTGAGCCACTTAGCTGTACACCTGAAACTAACACAACACTGTAAATCAACTATACTCCAATGCAAAATAAAAATTAAATTTGAAAAAATAAGCAAATTAAAAAAATAAAAATAACTGCTCAAAAACGCAGGTTTAACACTACTCTGGCAAATTAACTGGGTTCAAGGCTGAACATAAACCAAATATCTAAGTATCAAAAATGTTTTATCAGAGGGGGAGGAAAAGAAAAATTCAACAAAACTCCAAGAATCATACCATTTTTGCCATGAATGAGGTCATCTACCAAGGGATTAGCCACAACATCAAAGAGCTCCTTCTGGGTGGTATGAGTGCCAAATACTTGTTTAAATGAATACTGAGTCTGTGGAGAAGGAAAAAAATAAAAAGCACATAAACGGAATTCCACTATAGCTAGGCTAGAAATATATCTGTTTAAACATATTCAGATGTTTCCTTATGAACAATTAGATCTAGACATGAAAAAAAATACCAATAGTCTTTAAACTTGGAATCTTTAAAAAATTCATGACATACTTAAATTATACCAATTATAAACTGGTAAATATTTAGTTATAACTACTGAAGAGACTGTAGAAAAGTCTTGTCTACTAATGCTTCATAGACTAAGGCTGATTTTGTTTTAATTAAGTGACAAAGGAGTTCAAAAGGTATTACGATTCAGTCATAGACTTGTGAAAATCCTCAAGCATTACTTCATATACTATTTTACTGCTATCTATTTTTCTTTATAAAGGTGTCATTTAAAATGGCATAGCAGTATAAAATCAAGAGTTTTGATGTACTGCTTTTTTAAAACTAGAAAATAACTGTCAATATAATCTCATCTGAGTTTTTTTGTTTGTTTGTTTTTGGCTGTGCCACAAGGCATGCAGGATACTAGTTCCCTGACCAGGGATATAACCCTGGTGCACTGGAGTGGAAGCATGGAGTCTCAACCACTGGACCACCAGAGAAGTCCCTCATCTGAGTTCTTCTATGAAATAAATTTTAAATAAACTGTGACCTTTAAAAAAGCAATAATACTTCAATTATCAAATCTTTCAAAATATGACTATTATTATAAAGCACATCTATATTATCAGAAATATTACCAAACTCCTACTTGGAAAATAAGACTGGGGACTAGGGTATATATTTCAAGGTAAATTAAAATGCCCTAATTGTCCAGGGACTGGAGTTCTATTCTTTCTGTTTTTGTCATCTTCTAGCTTTATTAGTTTGTAGACATTGCCATTGTTCCTGTAGGCTTCCTGAATTTCTTGCAATTTTTGCTCCATGAATGTCAATGCTATTATTTGGTACATGAGTATTCACTAGAATTTATTATGGATTATAGCCTTTGTCACGTGGCCCCTTTTCCCTGTTTTATACGTTTTATCTTAAATTCAACCTGCTCACATATCAATATCATGACCCTTATGTTTTTAAAATTAGCAGTTTTGTCCCCCAAAAGGAGACATGTATAGATTAGGACTCAAATACATCATCATCATCATCATGACAACAACTTGCGCTTAACACTAACCATGTCCCAAGCACTGCCTTAGCATATTAGTGAATCATCATTTTTACAACCTTTGATGTAGGTACTATCAATTATTATGGTTCATTTTATAACTTGTTAAAGATCACACACCTACTTCAGCTAAGCTAACTCTCACCTTTGTAGAAGTTTTTATTCCAATCCTGTAAAACAGCTTTAGAGAGTTCACAGAAAGAACAAAGAATCTTAGAACTGAAAAGATACATACAGGTTAGTGCTGACAGGTCAATAAGATGACCTCCAAGTCCTCATGAACAATCCCCACCCTCTTCCAGGTGAAGAAAACTGAGGCAAGAAGGAACTTGCCCAAGCTCATGAAGCTAATTAGTGTCAAAGCCATTTCCATTCCAACACTTCTTCCATTATCCAGTGTTGCCTTCTGTCAAAAAGCACTGAGAACTTTTAATCCCCACCAAACCTTTAGTACTATTTACACATACATGAAATTAACTCTAATAAAGAAGTAAAATTCAATAAATCAGTTCTCAACTATTTTACATTCTCAAAGGCCTACTCCTCCATGAAGCCTTCCCAGACCATTCCTTCATGCTTAATCCATATCTACTGAGTGTTTGGCAAACAGGACAGATAAGGTACATAATCCCCTAGAAGTGTATATTACACCAGGGGAGAGACAATAAACAAGTAAATATAGGTTGGGGTAAGTGCTGTCAAGGAAGTATAGAGAGTACAGACCAGGAGAGAAGTGGGAGGGGTGCTACTGCTGATGGGGGTAATCTGGACACACTCTCAGAGAAAGTGATTTAAGCTAAAACCTAGGATGAGGAGCCATCCTGCTAAGAGATAAGGGAAAAGCCCTGAGGCAAGATTCTGGCTTATCCAAGCAATTTAGGATTGTATGAGTACTCAGAAGTGAGGTGGAGAGAGAGATAGCAGGAAGATTAAGCAGGATTGTGCCCATTTAAAAACTTTATTCCTTATAAGGTTTTAAACAGGAAAATGGTGACGGGAAGGGGGGATAAATTAGGAGTTTGGGATTAGCAGATACAAACTGCTTTACATTAAATAGATAAACAACATCCTACTGTATAACACAGGCAAGCGTATTCAATATCTTGTAGTAAACCATAATGGAAAAGAATATGAAAAAGAACATATACATATATGTATAACTGAATCACTTTGCTGTATACCAGAAGCCAATACAGCATTGTAAATTAATGGTACTTCAGTTAAAAAACGAAAAAGGAAAATGTGAGGTCTGATTTCTGCTTTAAAAGATGACTGGCTGCTCTGTGGCAATGAATTAAGAGAAGATTCAGAGTGGAAGCAGGTGGTCCAGCTGGCTTCAGCATAGTCTTGTTAATGTTACTCAGTGTAGTCAGCAGGCAGGCCAATGCCCCTCTGAGAGCTGTCTGTCTCCAGTCCAGGGGGAGGTAATTACAGAGATGGAGGGTAAATGCTTAGAACCTCTGTAGCCATTTCACACGGCTGCAACATCCCAGCATGTGATCAGTGGGGCTTATCTCTGAACAGATTATAAACCAGTTCTCTGCTGTCTAACTTTGCCTAACAGTTGTCTAACAGTTTCTTGTGGCAAAGCTGCACAAAAGTATCAGTCACCATGCATTGAAAATAAAAAAGCTGCTTCTTCACCACAGTTTGAGAAGCACTTGTCTCCGTAATTAATAACAGGCCTCAGACGAGGGTAGTGGCAGTGGAGATAGAACTGAAAGGACAGTTTCAAGATACACTGATAGGATCTACTAATGAATGGGATATGAGGGGGGACAAAAGAAAGAGAGCGACAGGGTGTCTGGTTTGAGCAAATAGATGGTGGTGGTGCTATTTATTGACAAGAAAAAACAGGGGAGGAAGTGATCTAGAGGGGAAAAAACTCAAGAGTTCTTTTGGATATGCCTGTGTGACATCCAAGCAGTGGATGTTCAAGTTGAGAGTTAGAGAAAAGATTTAGTCTGGAGATAAAAATTCCAAAATTATTACCATATCATCAACATGTAAAGCCATGGAAAAGTATAGATAGGGAAGAGAGCTCTGGGTATAACCCAACCTGGTATTTAGAGGTTGGAAAAGGAGGCGAAGCCTGCAGACGGTGGCCAGTGAAAGACAGAACATGGAGAATTGGAGCGGAAGACAGGACAGTGCTGCTGAGAAATAGATCATAATGAAGATAAAGAGGTGTCCATCACATCTAGCAGCAAAGAGGCCACTGGTGGGCTTTTGACTAGCAATCTCCCTCGAGTAGTATACACGAAACAGTGAAGGCAGCTTGAAAGAAGAGATGACACCTTGAATTAATCCTTTTTTCTGCATTCCCAGAGTCCATTTCTTTAAACACACCTCTGCCTTACCATTGAGGGTCACTTGCTTAGCATCTGTGCTCCCAACTATGTTGTAAGCTCCATAAAGGCAAGGACCATGTCTTACTCAGTTTTTAAAGTCTCCTTCTATGCTCCAGCTTAGCACATGTTTGTCGAACTGAACTCTCTTTGTTTAACATTTTACTAAAAATAAAAACACTTCATAAAAAAAAAAAAAAAAAACACTTCATAAGAGATCGATACAAGTATACAATGCCTATTAAATGTTATTTCAATCCCACACATGAAACTCTATATATACATGTAACTGCCTAGCACAATCAGATATCATTCCACATTAAACTATCCCTAATATATGCTCTAAAAAGCAATAATTATCCAATACAAGAAATCAATCATCTAAAAGCAATCTTCTAACTCCAGTATACCAAAGGTGTGTCTGTACAGCCCAGAAATTAAAGACACTTTTGATATGGTGGTTAGAGTGAAGTAAATAAGTCTTTCAATAAAGTGGAAACACATGAATGTTGTTAAATGTAAAAAATGGAAAAGCCATTCAGGAAAGAACCTATCAATTAAAAACAGGTGCTTCCAATAGGAATTACCTCCTTATAGTCTCCATTTCGGTTGAGCCTATAACCCTCAGGAGTATGAAGTTGAACTGTTGTATTATTGATCACCTCTATGCAGCACTCTTGCTCTGGGAGGCTCAGCGGGCGTACCCTGCAGTACACCTGAAAATACACGAAGGTGCTTAAAGAACAAAGGTTGACTTTTTACCTGACTTTTCATTCATTCATTCATTCAAACATTTGGTCTCTAAACTTAAGTATATATACTTAGAGCTATGAAAGCCAAGATTTGCTACCCTGCTACCCGATTTGCTGGTTGTCAAATGCAAACAGATATTTTAGATATGAGAGAATTTTAAATGCACATAATATCAAAACTCTCTCTAAAAATCAAAAACATATCACACAATGAGAATTATTTGAAAAGCTGTTAGGATTGTCTGGAATTGGATGTCAATTAAAACTTGCCAGCTTAACACTTAATATACTAAAGTGAGAGATCTGAAATATGGTCTTTTTTTTTTTAATTTTATTTTATTTATTTAATTTTTGGCTGCATTGGCTTCGTTGCTGCACACAGGCTTTCTCTAGTTGCAGCAAGCGGGGGCTACTCTTTGTTGTGGTGCACGGGCTTCTCATTGCAGTGGCTTCTCTTGTTGTAGAGCACGGGCTCTAGGTGCGCAGGCTTCAGTAGTTGTGGCGCACGGGCTTAGTTGCTCCACATCATGTGGGATCTTCCCAGACTGAGGCTCGAACCCGTGTCCCCTGCATTGGCAGGAGGATTCTTAACCACTGTGCCACCAGAGAAGCCCGAAATATGGTCTTCTTAATCAGTGATAGGGTTGGGGAAAAACTCTTCAGTACTATATGCAAAGCATCTGGTTCCCACAACTCAAATCAAGAGATACATTCCAGTGCCAATGAAGGTAAGATTTAAAAACCCCAGGGCAAACCACCATTCTTTTATTTGCCATTTGCTTTTAAAAGCAAGCTCCCAAGCCTGCATGAAGAATTCTCCAAGATAGCTGAAGAATATTTTTTCATTATCTAACTAACTTTTCAAATATAATTAGTTATAGGAAGTATGCAACTGACAACCAAACACTTCATTTTACTGGGCTAATGTATCCTACATAGAAACAAAGTTTCAAAGCTGGAACCAGACTAAGCAATTTAGTATCGCCCTTTTAGCTAAATGTTCTTTGACTCCACATCCACGTCTCCATCCCTTCCAAGCATTAGCATAAGACATAAAAGGACTGAAGAAAGAAGACACACACAAATTCACAGGGAGACCTTACCCCAACAGGGTCTTTAAGACTCGTTTGGGATCCTTTTTTCACTGGTGGTTTCCTGGGTGTCTTAGTTCTCCTGGTCATAGATACAAAAACATTTCAGTTCAACACTAACATATAAAAACTTCACCTGTAATTCATACAGAGGTGACCTTCCTAGGGTTTATAAAATTATTCTTTAGCAGTTCCACAACACTATATCCCAAATAACATGAATAAGAATAAATTTCCTTAGTAGAAGAGTGTTTGTGGCATGGATAACCCAAAAGTAATTAAAATTTGGCTTAGGAGACATTTTTGCTACTAAAAAATAGAGATAACAGGCCCCAAATGGGGTCACTTGTGCTAAGCCCCACATCACCAAACTGAGACTTCATACCTAACTTAATTATAGTTCCAACCTCTCCCAGGAGTAGAATCTTAAACCAGTCAATCTGGAATCACCTGGTCAGCGCTAGTGAGGTAATCTGCCTGATAGACCCCTGCCATCCACTAAAGGATGTTCACCTTGCCACATACAATCCACTCATTGCTAGTATAATTCCCTTGTTCAATCCCCCTCTGCCTATAAAAAAAACTTCCATTTTGTACAGCTCTTAGGAGCACCTTTCTGTGCACTAGATAGGAGGCTGCCTGATTCATGAATCATTGAAAAAAGCCGGTAAGATCTTTAAAATTTACCTAGTTGAATTCTGTTTTTTAATATCTATTTATAGTTCTGTATGTAAAATAGCTTATTTTCTTGAGCAACAATTTTACAGACACTACAAATTTGAAAAATCTACAGATAGCTGACCACACTTATCTCGAAAGTCATTTATGTAGATACATAAGCACACACGCTGTGCCAACAGCCCACTGCCAAGGCAGACTGACAAGTGATTAACTTCAATAAATTATAAAAATGCAAATGGAGGAATCCACTCTTTCATCAAGATTTGTCTTTACTTCCAAGGAACAAGGGATTATTGAATTCTCAAAACTATCATCCTTTGTCCTCAAACAAAATGTGGTCCCCAAACTGCAATTTCGTGCTCTCTTAAGTAGAGACAGTAGAAAAAGATATTTTGATTTATTCACCATTTCTCTAGCATGCCACTCTCCCCTTTCCCCCATTTATCTATAGACTAGAAAAACATTTAACACTAAGTGAAATTACTGGCTTGGATTTTAGGTCATTAAAATACTTCTTCAACCCCTTCCCAGATGAAACAAGCAAATTCGTGTTTTAAGTGCAAAATATTACGGTAGGTTTACTTAAACTCAACATTTTTCCCCAACGATTTTGACTTTAGCCTAAGAAAACAAGTTGCCTTTGCAAACGACTAGCTACGTGATGGTGCTAATCATAAAGGCAGCCCTCTTCTTTGCACAAGTATTTCGTTACCCAGCAGCAGTCAAGGAATTAGGCTGAGCTGCAAATGTCACCGACTCCGTGAGGAATGTGGGCGTGGGCTTTTGTGTCGGGAGCTGGGCTGTCTGAGACCCAAGAACAGTGCAAAATAACTGGCCTTCACCCGGGGGTGGTCGCGGCCCCCAGGCTACCGCGCTAGGCTAAGAATATCACGCAGTGCGCTCGGACGCCGGGTCTCTCCGGGGGTTGAGACCACCTACCCAACCCCAACCCCAGGACACAACACTCGGCGCACCCGCGAGACGACCCCCGGCCCGCACTAACTCCGCAAAATGCAACCCGCGAGTGCGGGCGGCAGGGGATGGAAAGGGAAACTTAAGAAAGGGTTGAGGCGGCGGTCCCGGAGCCATGTGGAGGGCGACCTGGCTAACCCGAACTGGGGTTGCCGCCCAAACTTCCCCCTCCTCCCAACTTGGGGCCGACATTTCCTGGCCGAGTGAAACTAGGGCGGCGAGCCAGGCGCCCGACTCCGGGCGGCGGGGAGCCGAACTGGGTCGACGCGAACGGGGTCTCCGCGCCCGGGCTCCCCCTGGGCGGTCCTGATGGGGGCTCCCTCCCACTTTAGGGGCCGCGGCCCGGGAGACGCGGGGCTCGGTACCGACGGCGTGTCCCGGGGCCTGCTGCGGCGTGAGGAGACGCCGGCCCCGGCTCCGCCCCGATACTCACGCTGGCTTCATGGCAGTAGGCTCCGCGCTGCCCAGACGTGCGAGCGGGACGCCAGACTCAGTCGGGCGGGCTGGCGAGGACGGCGGGCCGCAGGGACCGGCCGCGGGCACCGGGACTCGGCAGCTCAGGAGTGGCGCTCAGAAAAGCCTGGAGAAGCAGCTCCGACACCAGGTGAGCTCGCGCCCGGCGCATTTCAAACGGGCCAATCAGCGCCCGCCTGCGGGGAAGGGGCGGGGCCTCAGGAAGCGCCTGCGTCTCCGGGAGAGGCGCTCGTCTCCTAGGCGACCGACGCATAAAGGGCAAGGGCTGTCTGTGTGTCTGGGCTTCAGGGCTGGAGAGGGAAGCGGAGCTCAAATATTAGAAAATACAACCCCTTGAATTTTCTGATGACACTGAGTGTTTCTTCTCCCACAGCACAAGAAGTCCAATGGAAGGGCAAATCCAGGGTTGATTCAGAAGTCAGCAGTGTCGTTCCGGCCCAGCAGTGTTCTATCCTTGGGCTGTACCCTGCGCAGAGTCTCAGACTCCCTCTCTGGCTTCCAGAGCATCACAACACCTTGGCTTCCTTTCTGTCTCTTCTTCACCCTTCCTGGGATCTCCCTCTCTGAAACCTCCAGCTCTTTCCAGAACCAGTCTTTTCTAAGATGAACTGATTCGATCTCACTTCGACCTTTGCGCCTAAACCGATGACTGTCAAATATGCATCTACATCTGTGCTCTCATGGAACTGTAGTCCCATCTCCTCAACTTCCTATAGGACCAGACACCAGTAAGGATACACATAATTAATATCCTCGGCCCATAATGTTCCACATAAAGATGGTTCCAATCTCTGCTGTTACGAACATACAGTGAATAAACTTGGAAATTCATCATTTTACACAGAATGGCTGTGTTAAAGAGTACATGTGCATGTAATATTTCACAGGTATTGCCAAATTGTCCTCCATAAATGTTGTCCAAAGGCGCAATCCCACCAGCCATGTATGAGAGCACCTGTTTCTCCACAATTCTCAGATAGCAAAGTGTTACCGAACTTTTCGGTGACTGTTGATCTAATAGATGAAAAAAAGTCACCAATTTAAATTTCTCTTCTCTTATGATGAATGAGGTTGGGTGTCTGTGCCTATGTTCAATAGCCATTTGTGTTTCCTTCTTTGAGAACTATGTTCATATCCTTTGCCTTCTTGTTCTATTGGGTTGTTAGTTTTTCTTATTGATTTGTAAAAGCTCTTCACATATTAAGAAAATTGGTCCTCATCCAAAATCTGATTTCAAAGATTTGTATAATTCATAACTTTGTTTTTATTTTAATTAGTTTATGTTGTTTTGTGACAGCTTAGGAAAAAAGGTAGCCAAATTTATCAGACTTTTCTTTTGGGGCTTCTGTTTTGTGTCATACTAGAAAAAAGTCTTCCCCACTCTAAGATAAATTTTTTAAATCTTTTATTTTTCCTAGTGCTTTTATTGCTTTGTTTTTTATGTTTAAGTCTTTGAACCATTAGAACTTTATTTGTTGTCAAATGAGAGGTCTGTATTATTTAGGAATTGGGCTGGGCTGCTGGCCACTTACCTCTTAATTACATTGCAGCCTGGCTTTGGCCTCAGTCTTTCCACTGGAACTCTTCTCACCAAGAACACCACCTCATTGATGCTAAATCTATTTGACCCTTCCCCACCCTTATCTTACTTGACCTCTTAACACACTAAAAAAATTTCCCATTCCTCTCTTCCTGTTCTTTTGTTTTTCCTCCTAGCTTTCTAACCCCTCTTTCTCAGCCTCATTTGTGAGTTCTTTTTTCTCCCTTAAATACTGTGGCTTAGGGTTTTCACCTGGTGGTCACTAGCTGTGTCCTCTCTGCAGGCACTCCCAACCACTCCTATGACCTCACATGCCACTCACATTTGCTCTTCTGAGCTCCAGAGTCATATGTCCAACAGCCTACTGAATTCTCCACCTGGGTGCCCCACAGGCACCTCACACCTAACACATCCTAATCTCTTCCCCTAAACCTATTCTCCCTCAGTGGATGGCATCACCATTTATCCACCCACCCAAGCCCGAGTGCAAGGTACCATCTTTGCATTCTGCCTCTCCTTCTGTTCCAACGTTCAGTCACCAAATATTGACAATTCTACCAACTAAATAACTTTCAAACCCCTCCTCTCTGTCTCCTCGGCCACTACCATCTCTTGTCTGGATGACTGCAACAGTATCCCAACAGGCTTCGCTTGCTGCCATCTTCCAATCCTGGTTCCATTTTGCAGCCAGCTCACCACTAAATCACAGATCTGATCATATCATTCTCCTGCCTGTAATACTACAGTAGTAGTTCCCATTGCTGGAGACCCTCAACAGGCCCTGGGGCTCTTCCTCTCCAAGCTCATCACCTCTCATTTCCCCTTGCATCCTTCCAGCCATGATGACTCAGTGCCCTGAACACACTGGGCTCACACACCATTCCCTCTGCTGTTAAGCTCTCCTCCCTCCCTTCCTCTGACAATGCCTCCTTACCCTCAGTTCTCAGCAGATCTTCTGCCAACGACCCTGCTCTGGATGCTGGACCCCTGTTCTCTATCCACAGTCCCCTGCACTCCCCAAGTCACTGCACCTGTTGATTTGCTTCGGAGCTCGCATCCCAATTTTCAATCGCTGCTTATTAGTCTCCTCTACCAGCTTATCCCCACATCCTCAATAGATGGCGCTGTTGCATACCCCGTGCCCAGCAATGAAGATGTTCCAGACATGTTTGAAGGAATGAATGAACCCATCCCTTCACAGAACACCCCAATGGAGGGGCCCAGTTACAATACACCACCCTCAGCTTTTCTTTTGGCCAGTTCCTTCTTTCTCACTCATCTATATCCTTATTAAAGCTCACTGACTTAATTTTTAATGCCAATTCATTATATCATTTTCTCTGTTCAAAAATGGTCAAGCACTCCCCACAGCTGGTAAAAGATTTGCATTTTCCCCTAGAATTAGAGATCCAGACCAGGTTGAGGGTAGAAGACGGGTAGAGAGTAGAACTGGGAAGCTTTTTTAAAGATCAGGTTTATTGCGGTATAATTTACATGCAATAAATTTCACCCTTTTTATTTGTCCCATGTATATATTTGACAAACATACATCCTTTTTATTTGTACCATGTATATATTTGACAAACATACACCATCCTGTAACCACTGCCATAATCAAATGTATAATATTCCCATCACACTGAAAATTCCTTGTGCTGACCCTTCGCTATCACCTTCCCCTATCCCCAGCCCTTGGCAACCACTTTTCTGATTTCTTTCCTTAGATTTCTGTCTTTTCCAGAATGTCTCTTTTTTAACTCAGCATAATGCTTTTGAGAGTCTGTCCATGTGTTGTTGCATCTGTCAATAATTTTTTCCCTTTCCATTGCTGATTAGTATTCCATTGTATGACAACCTACCCATTCACTAGTTGATGAACATTTAAGCTGTCTCCACTTTTTGGCGATTATGAATGAAACTGGTATAATTATTTGCGCAAAGTTATCTATGTAGACATAGATATTTTCATTTCTCTTGGGTGGGATTGCTGGTCTTGTGGTCATCGTAAGTTTAACTTTATAAGAAACTGCCAAACTGGACTGGGAGGATCTTATGCAAACCACTGAAGAGGGGCTGATACTACAGAGATTTGAAACCATAATTAATCCAATCTCCCAGCTAAACAAGTCCAGCTGTGGGAACCTAATAACCAGCAAGCACCAGAAATTATCAAAGCCCGGAGTGTTTGAGGAAAGGTGGTAAGCTGGAGACAGGATGCCTGTGAGCATCCAACACACTCAGCATACCCAAGGCTTCAGTGGCTTTGGCAACATAATCTCACATCCCCAGGCCATGTGACTCTCTCTCCCCAGGCCATCTGTAAAATGAATGATTGTATGTTAATGCCTTACATGCTCAAGCAACAACAACAAATTAGTAAAATCAACAAGCTTGGGGGGGAGGGTGTACAATTGATACAAAAAACCCACAAAAGATCTGAACAGAACTTCAAAGGAATAACACACACAGAAAGGGAGCTATCACTTACCCAAGGTATTTAGACTATTTAGACTAAGTATACGCCCTCAGGCTCAAGACAAAAAAAAAACTTGAAACATATATTGAATTCTAATTAGTTGGCCTTTTCGAAGACATGGATTAGTAGTTCTGAAAGGACATTCTGTACATTCCAGGATTGAGCAAATAAGTAAATACACTGTGGATAATGGGAACCAAGTTTCTCACTGTTAGAGAGTAATATAAATATCGAAAGGGGGAAGGGTGAAAAGTACCTGGGAATTCTCTGTACTATTTAGCAACACTTTTCTAACTATGAAATTATGTCCAAAAAAAAAAAAAAAAGAGAGAGAGAGAATGGTTGGACTATATCAGTGCTTCTTAAACTCCCTTATGGTATTAAAAATCACCTGGGGCTTCTGATAAAAATTCAAAACTCCAGGACCACGCCCACCCCCAGCACCCTCCGGTGAGCCTTCTACATCTGTGCATCTGGGCCCTGAGCATGTGCATTTTACATCATCACACACAATTTTTTTTTTTTTTTTTTTTTTTTTTTTTTTTGTGGTATGCGGGCTTCCCTCTGCTGCGGCCTCTCCCGTTGCGGAGCACAGGCTCCGGACGCGCGGGCTCAGCGGCCATGGCTCACGGGCCCAGCCGCTCCGCGGCATGTGGGATCCTCCCAGACCGGGGCGCGAACCCGGTTCCCCTGCATCGGCAGGCGGACGCGCAACCACTGCGCCACCAGGGAAGCCCCATCACACACATTTTTTTAAAGGCTAGATTAAATTTTCTTTGAGGCTCGTGGTTCCATGCTCTGGAGGAGACAACATGTAAGCCAGTTTTAGAAACCCGTTTCTTAACACGGAGAGAATGTGTGTGACAACCATTTGCTGAAGTACGTTTATTACAGAGTTGAAGAATTCATACAAATACCAAGGGGCCATAGGAAAACCCCTTGGGCAATCTCCCGGGAGGAACATTCAGGAGAAATTTCATAATTCTCTGAGTCACGCCGATGTCTTCCGGAGCTATACATTTCAGGAATGAGTGGCCTGATTTCTATCCTTCCAATAAGACAAACGCTTACTGGCCTTAGGGCCTTTGCACTTACAGCTACCTGGACCTGAAATACTCTCCCCCACATGCTGGCAAAGTTGGCTCCTTTTCACCCATCAAGTCTCTCCTCAAATACCAGTCTATCAGAGTGCCCATCCTATCTCAGCTGCCCCACCCCACCCCTCCCTAGTCCCTCACCAGGCTTCTTTTCTTTGCTTTTTTTTATAAATTTATTTATTTATTTATTTATTTTTGGCTGTGTCGTTTCTTTGTTGCTGCACGCGGCTTTCTCTAGTTGCAGCCAGGAGGGGCTACTCTTCGTTGCGGTGCGTGGGCTTCTCTTGTTGCAGAGCACAGGCTCTAGGTGTGCGGGCTTCAGTAGTTGTGGCTCACGGGCCTCAGTAGTTGTGGCTCGTGGACTCTAGAGCGCAGGCTCGGTAGTTGTGGCGCGTGGGCTTAGTTGCTCCACAGCATGTGGGATCTTCCCAGACCAGGGCTCGAACCTGTGTCCCCTGCATTGGCAGGCGGATTCTTAACCACTGCACCACTAGGGAAGTCCCAGGCTTATTTTCTAAGCACTTACCATTATCTGAATTTATCTATATCTCTTGTCCTACTGACTGAAGTAGAACATCAGCTCCATGAGGGAAGGATGGTTTGGGTTTTGTTCTCTTCTGTATCCCCAATTCCTAGGACGGTGTTTGTTCTATATATACCAAGCACTAAATAAATGTTCATTGAATGACTTAACAAAACACATGTACAGGAATCTATTTCTCATGATGAATGAACATGTTTGCAGGGGGGTAGGTGAAATATAACCAAGTCAAGTGAGAAAAGGGAGGACTTTCCTATAATAAATACATTTTATTTTATTTTTTCTTCCACACAGTTTAAGAAAACCAGACATTAGTATAAGTTGGAAGAACATCTCTGAGTTTGGACATAGGTCTCTGCCTTTTCATCCATAATGGATTGTCGACTGGAAAATCAGAGGCTGGCATTCAACAATATGTGACAAAGTGTTGTTATACAGTGTTAATAGGTGTTTCATATAAAAAGGGTACCATGACCACAACAAATTTGGGACACAGCAGATCCAAAGGAAAGTTTTCTCCAATGAATCTGAAAACAGCATTCTTCTCCACCCTGCCTTCCTCAGAACATCTCCTGGGAGCTGAGTTCCTTCCACAAAAAACACTTGAGAAAGATTGCAGCAGACCAAATATTTAAATCACTTTGTACTCAAAAGGCTTCTAAACATCTCACTTCTAATTCTAATCAACAATGACAAATTCATGTCTTTAGAAAGAAGAGAGAGAGTTCCTTTCTAAGAACTGAGCAAAGGAAAATGAAACTGGGGCAATTGACTAAATGGCCTCATTCAAACATATCTGAGTTTTATCACAACAAAAATGACTGGCAAATTTTAGAGTAGTGTTTCTCAAGCAGGAGGAGGGGGAAGAAATACATCTCTTTAGGAATTCTCTCCCCCGTCACTCCCCCCTGCCTTTGGAGACAGCAGTGGGAATATGGTACATCTCTAAAGTGTATTGAGACTTGAAAAAAATGCGAGAACTGCTACATTAAAAGACATCTTCCCAGTGAGGTTTCAACTGACCCACTGCCAAACTTTTTAATTTCCGGAATGGCTTAGGCAAAACTATACTCACATTAGACTTCATAATACTTAATGATAATTAATATATTTGAACCCATTCTCACTCAACATTAGAAGCTTCCAAATCAGTGTACTGCAAACTGTTATAAAATTCTAATTTGTAACACTGTCCAAAAGTATACAATGGGACTAAGTTTACCAAACTTATAAAAACATTATGAAACACCTGGTCTTATTTTGTTGATTTAACATTTCATTTTCATCATTAAGCATGCTGAAAAAGCAACGTAACCAAAGATTAAATTAAATAATCTAAAAGTCCTTCATATTAGTCACCCGTTATCTTTCAACTACTTCTGAGCTAAATGAAGAACCTTATTTTACTCTCTATAAACAAGAGAATTTAAAAGGCTTCATGCCTTTGGCATTACTAGAATGGAGTATTTAAACTTTGTACCTTTGTCCACCATAAGACTGAAGTTACAATAACATGAAATGGAAGCCCACAGACCCTGCTGGAGTAAGATTCCACTAACAATGTCAGCCTCTTGCCAAAAAAACAAATTTTGTCATGCAGCTGGCAATTAACGTACCAAAAATTTACCAGCCCATATAATTTTATCAGTCTACCTTCCCCAGAGGAAGTAAACAAATAATAAAACTAATGAAATCATATTTCTTGACCAGTCGCATCCAATATAAATTGTTACTTGTCCTCAGAAGATTGGACGATGATCTATTTATAAGGCCATTCGAGTGTCTGGGCCAGTAAACCATAGAGGCAGTATACTAACATGTGGGGGTGCTCCTGAGTCAGCAAAAGAGGGTCCTGCATTGTGATGGATGGCCCCTTAAGTCATTAGCAAGTGCACATCAGGGAGTGATGGGCTTCTGTTAAAAACTGTTTTGTGTCAGCATTTCTGTACTCTCTGAAAACATCATGAAAGAGTGAACTTTAATTAGTAATGCAACAGATGAGAAAATACTCAGTGTTTTGTAATACTCCACAGAGTAGAAAGCAGGGGACACATTCTTAGGTGGTGAGTTGCTAAAAGTTAGACCAATCAAAACAAAGCTGATAGGCCCAGTACCTTCTGGAATTTGTGACATCAGCATTTCTGCAAGTTTGGCCCATGGCCCTCCTGACTTAGAATCACCTGGGGGACTTTCTCCAGTGTAGATCTTCTCCAGGAAACCAACATTTTAAACCAGTAAAGCAGCATCTCCTGATTTGCCTGGGGAATCTACATTTGTCACAAGCTCACCAAGTGTTTCCATCCCTTTGGCAAGGTCTTTAGCATCCTCTGCACATCAACACTAAACTCAGCAGCATATATGAAATGCTGAAGCAACATTAAATGTATAACCTCCCCAAATATCGTGATGTCATTGGCTTAAAAGGTGACAGACAAGCACAACAAATTGGGATTGACTCAGCCAATGCCCACTGGGTAACACATTTTACCTGTGCTGCATAATACTTGGCAGCATCAAACTGGTGACAAGAAAACAGAGCAAAACAACACATAACACTTAGCCACAGGCTGTGGACTTTTAAGAAAATCCAAATCTATAATGACATGGGAACCTTGCATTGTGAAAAAAAAATGTACTTGTAGGAAAAGAGGACTCTCTTTCTATTCATTCCCTTCACTAGGTGGGAAAGGAAGAAGACCACTCCCCAAACCAGGTTTCTTCATTCTAGAATGCCTTCCCAGCCCCCAGGGCTCCCACAGACCCAACTTACTCTTTCTCAGGTTCCCCTACTGACCTTTCCAGCTCATTCTCTTCCCACTGTGGGAGCTCTTGGGAGAGGCTTTGTTACATGAAATTCATCAGATGAAGCACGTTGCATTCTGCAAGAGTAATACTACAAGGGTAGTAAAGCTTAATCCAACTAATTCATAGTAAAGCTACAAGGGAGGTATGCTTAATCCAATTGTTTAAATAGGACTGGAGAACTCACTTTAAATAAATTAAAAACTAAATGAAATATTAATGATTTGCCTGAATGAGGACTTACTTGAACCCATGTTCCCCTTTTAAAATCACACATACGGAACCAATGCACGTCTAGAGAAATGTCCCCATGTCAATACCTTATTGACATGAACACATTCAAAAATGCCGAGACAACAACCATTATAAATATTTTAGGCCACTGTAAACTGGTACCATGACACTGGCTTATGGTGGTTAGGAAGTTGTAGCTTAATGTTGACATTTGGCACAAAAAGCTTATGGTCTGAATTATGTTTCTTTCTTATGTAATTCTGGCTCAGGAATCCGATACAGAGCAGCTGAGAAATAAATTATGTTGCTGAGGCTGAAGATGAGGCTCAGAAGTATGGCTCCGGCTATCTGAGAGAACAACAGGGGCCTGGAGTGGGCCAGGAGCCATTCCTTCCTTAGAGTCTTGTCCAGAAGGATGGCTTCCATCTGCATGTGTGTGGCCAGGATCACACACACATGAAACAGCTGGTGACTATGACCTATAGCAAACACACAAAAGACCACCAAGATCAGCAATAAAAAAGAATGGATTGATACATGCTATGGCATGTATGCTAAAAACACTATGTGGTGTGAAAGAAGCCAGATACAAGAGACCATATATTGTATGGTTCCATTTATATCAAATGTCCAGAAAAGGGAAATCCACAGAGACAGAAAATAGATTAGTGGTTGCTTCAGGCAGGGGTGGGAGTTGGCATTAACAGTACATGGGCACAGAGGATCTTACTGGGGTGATGAAAATGTTCTAAAACTCATATATGGTGATGGTTGTACAACGTGGTAAATTTACTAAAAAATCATTGAATCATATACTTGAAATTAGGGTATTATGTAACATATATACTTTAAAAATTTATTTTAAAAATGTAACATGAGAAAAATAAAAGGGCCAGCAGAGCAAAACCAAATCCATTTTTAAAACAACTTATCCACCAGTCCTGTTTTTCACATGAAAAAGTTCTGCCAAAGGTTACCTCTTGAGAGCTGTCACTGATCAGCTCAGATTCTGACTTCAATCCCAAAGGAGAAGCCAGCCAAATTTTCTGTTGGCCTCTTATGAGGTGCTCCTCTCCCCACTGCTGGTTAATCCCAGACACAACCAGGGGCTCTTCCTCTCCGATAACTTACAGGACCCCAGTCACCATGTATGCATCCCCAGAGGGTGGGAGTCCAGTGGAGGGTGGTTGGAGTGAACAGGGATGTGCTGATTTGGTGATTGGTGAGAAAAGGAGTCCATTGCCCAGGGCTGGGGATTGCTTTGGGGGACAGCCTGCAGAAACCATGTTTCATGGGCTGAGTTGTATCTCCCCCTCCCAAATTCATATGTTGAAAGTCCCAACCCCCAGTACCTTAGAATGTGATCATATTTGGACATAAGGTCTTTAAGAGACAATTAAGTTAAAATGAGGTCACTAGCGTGGGACCCACTCTGATTGGTCTCCTTCTAAGAAGGGGAGATTAGGACGCAGACATGCACGTACACAGACGAAAGACCATGGGAAGAGGAACGGAGATGGCCATGGGCAAGCCAAGGAGAGAGGACTTGGAAGAAACCAACCCTGCCGTCCCCTTGATCTCAGACTTCTAACCTCCAGAATTATGGGAAAATAAATTGCTGTTGTTTCAGCCACCCAGTCTGTGGTTCTTTGTTATGGCAGCCCTAGCTAATATGACACAAGAGTTAAAGATTCTCCTTCAGTTAAAAAAAAAGAAAAAAAGAATTCAGTGTTGTACCCCCAGGACTTAACCCAGAGTAAGTATTCAATAAATGTGTCCACAGAAGGGACCAACCTGGCCATCTGCCCAACAGAGCAAGAGTGGAGTCAAGAATGAGGGTGGGGCTTCCCTGGTGGCGCAGCGGTTGGGAGTCCACCTGCCGATGCAGGGGACGCGGGTTCGTGCCCCGGTCCGGGAGGATCCCACATGCCGCAGAGCGGCTGGGCCTGTGAGCCATGGCCGCTGAGCCTGCGCGTCCGGAG
>NC_041224.1:61606326-61666454 GCF_002837175.3 Physeter macrocephalus | reverse complement strand
AAAAAAAAAAAAAAAAAAAAGAATGAGGGTGTAGGAGAGCTGAGTAGGTGGCCAATGAGTTCCTTAGGGCAGGGAGCTGCCAGCACCCCCAACCTGCATCCCCCAGGGAGGAAGTGCGCCTGGAGGGGCCACCCCTGCCTCACTCAAGCCATACTACTGGGCTGCATCTAGTTTCCAAATCTGTGTGTGATGCAACGAAGTGGTTCCTTATGCAGCGAGAGCCGTGTACTCCAAGGACACAGGGCCAAGCAGAAGGAGGTGACCGGCTGTGCTCAGGCACAGACCGGTCTCTGTTAGGGCAGGAGATAAAAAGACAGAAGAGCCACGAGCCCTGTACAGATGTGAAATGTGCCTGCAGCAGGAAGAGCGATTTCAACAATCCCGCCTGGCAGGAATAGGGAGGAACTTCCTGTGGGCGTTGGAGAGGGAGCCCAGCGTCTGACTGACTCTGTTATTTAAGGACGGAGAACTTTCCAAACCCTCTGTTAAAGATCTGTTACTAACTGCCCATCTGGCCAATTTCCCCCCATAGGAGTGTCTTTCGGCTGTAGGCCCAAGAGGACAGGATAGAGGCCAGTAAAAAAAATGTTATTAAGAAGCCAGAGCTGGCAAAACAAGGCCCAGGGCTGTTTTTCCCGCCCCGCCCTCACCCCAGACTTCGTACACTACCACCTCTATTTCATCTGGCTGGAGCTGGGGCGGTGGACGTGCTGGGCAGTTTCCTGAGGCAGGTTCCAATCCTCTGGCCCTCTCATCTCCCTCCTTTTTTGAAATCTGCCCTCTAAGCATTTTGCTCATTGTAATCCCTTCTGGCAGGAGACAAGAAGTAAAGGAGATGAAACTCTAATCAGAGCAAACAAAGCAAAATCTTGCCATGTGTCTTGGGCAGAAGATGGAAACCCATGGACAAAATGGGCCTGGGGAGAACCAAGGTTCCTGCCCGCCACCTGGGGATGGGATCTGAATCCCCATGGTATTGATAGCTTATCTAAGGAGCTCTCATCCCAGGACTCATCAGCCTCACCAGAAGTGGCCCAAGGGTCCCTCCTCCAGCCAGTCCCAGAGCCAGGGTGGAGGAGACGCGTTCCGCAGTGCCACCCACTTCCCTAGACAGAGAGGAAGGAACCCTGCCAGCAGGTGTAAACCCCTGTGGTTCCGACACCTCCTCTCCACCACATGGCTTCTCTAACTTGAGTGAGCTCAGGCTCACCTGGAGAATCACACAGCTTCTGAGACACGGGACATCTGGGGGCTGGGAGCTGAGAATCTGCATGTTCCCAGGTGATGCTGAGACTGCTGGTCCAGGGGCCATACCTGAGAACCACTGCTCTACCACGATCCCTGGCCCCATCGTACCCACCTGAACGAGACAAAGACCCTTTCCTCTCCTCAGCACAGCCCCCTGCCAGCTGGTACCCTCAGAGCCAGCTGTACTCTGTCTTTCCTCTTCCTTTTTACGGCTGCCTTACATGTTCATTTAATAACGGGATTTCACATTCTAGGTAATAATGGGACTCACCTGTCCCCATACCTGCTGGAAATGCTTTAGAGTCATAGATCCACCTCCTCTCCATCCTCCGCCATCCTCCCTGGTTGTCCACTGGCTACGTACATCCTGGCCTCTGTCACCTTACAATTTCACTAACCTTGGTCTGTGCCTGGAGAGCTTCCAGAAGAATTGCTTCTCTCCCTGCCCCGGCCTCTCTTTGCAACTACGTGCACTGGTGTCAGGGATGGGAACCCTCCCTGGACAGGAGGGCAAGGGGCATCGGGGCCACCAGGCACTCACCGATGTAGTCGAAGCGTCCAGGAGCCAGGCGCTCTGGCAGATGCGCAGAGTAGAGGAAGGAGGCCAGGAGGGTCACGGCCATGTGCTTCTGGTGGTACAAGGTGGCTTCGTTCTGTGCAGTCTCCCCGGGGAAGAGGAATAGCTGCAGGTATTTAAAGAAACGTCGGGTCTTAAAATAGATAACCAACAAGGACATACTATATAGCACAGGGAACTCAATATTCTATAATAACCTAAACGGGAAAAGAATTTGAAAAAGAATAGATACATGTATATGTATCACTGAATCACTTTGTTGTACACCTGAAACTAACACAACATTGTTAATCAACTATATTCATTATAAAGTAAAAATTTTCAAAAAGAGAAGGAAAGAGGGAAAGAGGGAGAGGAAGAAAGGAAGGAAGGAAGGAACGTATGTCAGGTCTTGAGAGGAGGCCTGTGGACATCCCCGCGCATATCTGTGGACTCTGTGGGCCAAGGCCGTTCCCTCTCCAGTTCTGTGGCTTGGAAAGGGAACTCGCAGGGACTATGTGAGCAGGCTTCCTGTTCTGAGTGTGATCAACTGAGACCCAAGGCAACTGTATTTTAATTCCCCGCATGCTCGTGAGAGCCTTTGGATTATTTAATTCCAAAAGAAAAGAAAAAGGAAAGAAAGGAAGGAAGGAAGAAAAGGAAAACAACAGAAGTGAAGACCAAATGAAAGGAAAAGAAAAATCCAGTTAGATATAGCGCTACTTTTCTCCTGGGGCTAAAACGTGAGTATAGTAAAAAATGGCCTATTCACACTTGAACTCACTTCTAACCAGCACATCCCCTGAATTGATGCTCCTAATTAAGGCTTTAAGGCCTAAAAATCCCTGGAAGGCCTTCTGAGTCATCAAAAACTATTCATTATGGACATTACCCTGGTGTGGAGTTCAGTACGGTTTTTGTACGATTGTTATAAATAGTGGCGGCAGCCACCACTACGGAGGGCACTAGGCCAGGCCTTTTACTTGCATCACTTCACTGGAGCCTCAGCAACGACCACAAGGCAGACACTATTTCCCCCATTTTGCAGATGAGGAAACTGGGCTGGAGGGTGACTTGCAAACCACTAACTAGCAGTGAAGTCAGGCTGATTCCAGAACCTGTGTGCTCAGCCACATCGCCATTTAGGGTAAGCCGTCCCCTCCCCCGCTGCCCACTGGCTGATGCAGCCCAGTGCCAGGAGCACCCAGCGCTCATAATAGCAAGAACCTGTGCTGTATGCTTCGGTGGCCTTGTGGGACCGGCTTGTTCTTTGCTCTGGTTTCCTGTGTGTGGTCTGTGTCCTCGAAGAAGGATTCAAGGAAATGGGCTGCATCCCCATCTCTGGGTCTCCCCCAGGCCCACATGAACTGAACGGGAGCACACGCTCAGTGCCTCAGCTAATGAACCCAGCCCGACCCCTCTCCTCTATCCCTGGGCCCTGCCATCCTGGCCTGACGCAGCACACCCTTAAGCTGCCTCTGGGAGGGGAACTCCACCCACTGGGCCTGGGCTTGGCATTGCTGAGCCCATCAGTTCTGTTTATTTGATTATTCTCCTCTACCCCCCGTGAAGGACAGGATGTCAGCCTCATTTAAAGATGAGGAGGACTTCCCTGGTGGCGCAGTGGTTAAGAATCCGCCTGCCAATGCAGGGGACACGGGTTCGAGCCCTGGCCCGGGAAGATCCCACATGCCGCGGAGCAACTCAGCCCATGCGCCACAACTACTGAGCCCACGCTCTAGAGCCCACGAGCCACAACTACTGAGCCCGCGTGCCACAACTACTGAAGCCCAGGCGCCTAGAGCCCGTGCTCCGCAGCAAGAGAAGCCACTGCGATAAGAAGCCCGCGCACCGCAACAAAGAGCAGCCCTGGCTTGCTGCAACTAGAGAAAGCCCGCGCGCAGCAACGAAGACCCAACGCAGCCAAAGATAAATAAATAAAATAAATTTATAAAAAATTAAAAAAAAATAAAGATGAGGAAACCGAGGCTCAGAGAGCTTATGCTCATTGCCTAGGGTCACACAGCCAGTTGGCAGTGGGACTGGGATTTGGACGTGCGCGAACTTTCCCCCTTCTTGTCTTTCCTCCTACACCCTCTTCCTTTGTGTTCTCCATCTAATTGCCATCTATCCTTTAAGACCTTCATTCATGCATTTTCCTTCACTACTACTACTATGTTAATTGATGATAATATATAATACTGCATTTACTGGACTCTCACCACCAGCTAGCACTTTACACACTGTCTCACATAATCTTGCCCACAGCCTGACAAAAGGAGGTGTTATTACCAGGCCATTTTACAGATGAGGGAAATCAGGACACAGAGGTGGAAGATAACTCGTCCAATGTCTTGCAGTGAGTAAATATTAGAGATTTCCCTCCAGAGCCCGCTCTCCTAGTCACTCTACTGAACCCCAGGCTGCCTCCCCTGCCCAGCCCTCTGCAATTGCTCCTGAGCCCCCAGTCAGCGCTGGCCACTGGTGCATCTCCTATGTTCATCAGGGCCTCTGTGTTCATGCCGTCTCTTAATTAGTCTGCAAGTGCCATTAAGGGAGCACCTCGGGCTCTACTCCTGTGTGTCCCAGTGTGACCAGGACAGCGCTCTGACCCCCAGAGCTCAGGACACAGTTGATTCCCTGATGTTGCCAACAGGCAGAGAGGGGTTGGAGCCGGGCCCTTACCCTGGAGAAGATGGGAAGGGAGTCCCAGGTGTAGGGATAAGCGAAGGCCAGGACACGAAGCATCTTACAGAGCCTAGGCTTCTGGACCTCCAGAAACCTAAATCAGGGAAGGAAAGGTGGGGAGAAATGAGAATGAAAAAAGAGTTTCAGTAAATAACACACACACGCACATTAAAAATAACCAAGGGCGAGTAACCCACGAAGGACAAGCATTTTTGCACAAGCTCCTCCTATGGCCAGCAGCTTCTCCCCCAGCCCTCTCCACTTCTCCCACCCTGGTGGGAACGGCTCAGTCTCAGATGTGGAAAGAGCTCAGGGTGGGCGGGGAGGGGGCAACCATCTCCCAGCATCCTGAGAAGCAATGGCATCCAGACAAAGTCAGAAAGGAGCAGAAGCCCTTCAAGGGCCAAGTTATCTCGCTGCCAAAGAGCCTTCTAGAAGTCCAGCAACCACCAGGACAGGGAGACATGTGCAGAGAGGGTGGGCCCAATGGCACAGGCTCCTGGGGCGAGCACCTCTGCGAAGGTGGAGATGCTTAATTAGTCAGAGGCGCCAGCTGATTACCCTGCAGAAGGCCTGGGTGCAATTAGGGGTTTAATTACTTAAGAGATTTCTGGAATATTTAATACCGCACACAGGGATACTGGGCCAGGGAAACTGAGTAAGCATGGTCCTTCCTTCTCTCTTCCATCATCACCCCCACCTGCCTCCGGTTCAAAGAAAGAAGCCAGCATTAAAATGAGTGGTGCTGACTGTTGCAAAGACAGGCAGCTCCTCCTGGATGGAACACGATGGGGCCTCAGCTGGCGTGGGCCCAGCCTGAGGAGGGGGCAGCAGCTGAGGGTGTGCGGAGCCGGGCAGCACAGATGGCAGGCTGGATACTGGGAGGGGAGGAGTAAGGAGAGGCTCCACATGAAACCACAGCCCTGAACTGGGGCTCGGGCGAGGGAGAGCTCACACGCCCAGGCTGCGCCGGGAGGCAGGGCAGGTACCCACTTCAGCAGCACAGCGTATTGTGGGCGATGGATCCTCCCTTGGTGCCCACAGGGCTGCGAGGCCAGAGGACCCCCAAGGGTGGTGTGTGGAGCCCGGGCGCCGAGGCTCGTGGGGTAGCTGTTCTAGTGCAGCCCGTAAGATGAGGGAGGCGCTGGGGCCATCTCAGCCCCCCTCGACAGTTCTGCCCCTCATCACACTCTCCGGCGGGGATGGAGTCTATGTTCCACCACTGCTCTTCACCTCTGCTCCCCAGATACCCCGTCCCAGCCCACTGGCCTGCCCCTTCTCCACCAAACATAGACTGCTGCCCCTGCAGCCCAGGCCCATCTCCCCTTCCAGGTTATTCACGTCCCCTACAAGCCAGTGCAGTCACCTGCCTACATGCCCCACTGTGCCCACATCCTTTGGCGTGGAAAATGGCAGAGACACCCACAACTGCCTCCTGAGTGGTTGGGGAACTCTCCTCGAGGGCAGAGCTGGGTCTGCTCAGCTCTCCATCCCCAGCATCCAGCTCAGAATCGTGTCTGAGGACATGACATCGCCAGGCTGCTGTGTGCCGTCCAGCTCTCAGGGCAGCCCAGCCTGGGGATCCCTGTTCTGGGTAAGAGGCGGCCACCGTGGACCCCGAGAAGCCCCATAACCTCCAGAGATCAGCTCCAACTTTGCTCCAGCCCATGGGCATGTCCCTCCTTCTTTCCTGACCCTGTGGACACTGGGCAGAGATGGAAGAGAAGTTCAAGAAGGAGGAGGAGAAATAAGGGACCTCAATTCATCATCCCCCAGAACAGAACCCCAGCCTTGGAAGGAACCACAAACCCCGGGATTGGTGAGGCTGCACAGGGTCACGATCTGGCAGACACCCTGAGTCTGATCCTGTCCCTGCCCTTTGTGACCATGTCATCCAGCAGGTGATGTAACCCTTGTGTGCCCCAAAATCCTCATGTGTAACACAGGGACAACAACAGAATCCCTGCAAGGGATTGTTGCAAGGGTTTGACAAAATGATGCTCGCAAAGAACTTACAGTTGTGCACAGCACAGAGTAACACTCACGAAATGGCAGCTTTTAAAACAAACGTGTGTTGTAGGAGCCATCCTCTCCCCATCCCCATCCTCTCCCCATCCCCATCCTGTAGCTGTGTCGTACCAGAAAATAGGAACAGGAGGGACCAGATGAGTTCTGGGTGATTTGCCTAAAATCACAGGAGCTAATAAGAGGCAAAGCTAGGATTTACAGCCAGGGCCATCTGGCTGGCTTCCCACCCTCTCCCTGCGGGCAGGCAGAGCAGGCATCTGACCACTACCCAGCCTCCGTCCTTACCTTACAGACACCCCTCTGCCCCAGGAGGCAATCGGAACACACGCCTGCTGCCCCCAGGAACCAGGGCCCATCTCGATGGCCTTCTCAGTCCACAATGGCAGACCCTGTCCAACCACGGCAAGCCCACTCCCTCCCTCCCCATGCACTGCCACCGCCTATCACGTCTGGGTGCAAAGAGACTCGCTATTAAAGCACGCTCTTTCTGCGGCCACTTACACAGGAAGAAGGCTGGCTCTGGCTGACGAGGGCCATCCCCCAAACCATGGATTTCCTGCGACTTGAGACATTTTGCCCGGCCTGATAAAGTACTTCCCCAAGGGCAAACGAACCAGCCTCTCCAGCTGCAAAGCCGAGTCTACAGGGGGAAAAAGGAGAAAAAGCAGAACAGAAGAGAGACAGCAACAAAGAATAAGAGGCAGAAGGGCCAGCAGCCACAGACAGGGGGTGCCTCCCACTACCAAGGTGCAATTCCAAATCAGGCCACAGGGTGTCGCCACAGCCAGAGATTCCGAGAGGGACGGGAGGGAGCCACAGCATCCTCCAAAGCACCCCACACCCCAAAGTCTCCAAAGCCTCGCCTGGTAAGGCAATCCCTGCACCCCAGAGCTGGGAGGCAGGGAGCCAGGCCTCCTCCGCCTAGAACCAGATGGGCAGGAAACACTGGGTTTTGGGAGAAGCCTCCAGCAACAGAGGGTTGATACAATACCAGTCTATTCTGAAACCTGATAAATTCTTGTTGCAACAAAGCTGGAAAGATTTGCAGGTGAATTCTGGAACTAGTGCTTGAAAGAAGTGGGCCTTTGGAAACATCATACTGTTGCGGAGGTGTGTCTGTATGTGTGTTGGGGGCGGGTGTTATGGTAGTTTGGTTGTTGTGTGGGTGACATAGCAGGAATGTGGACATTTCCACGTGCTGGCCCCTAGCCCTAGCAGCACTCCATCATCTGACTGAGCCCTCTGACCTCCAGATGTATCTGAGAACCACTGTCTGCTAAGCCTCCTGTCTCCAGCTCTGACCTCCAAACCCCCTTCCAGGCCGGCCCCATGCCTCTCTGAGCTGCCACGACAGCACTGCCACGGCAAGGCTCTCAGAGCACAGCTCACTACCCGCCAAGGATGAAAATCCATCTCTCCCTCACAGCACCGACCACAAGGCATTTCACTGAGCAAGTATATGTCAAAACACCAATGGTTGGATGCTTTGAATGGATGAACGGAAAAGTGTGTACAGTGACTCATGGGGAACAGCACTGTGTAACTAACATTCCTGACAGAGTGGTGGTGCCTTCCTAGGCTTTCGGGTTGTCGGCGCGTATGAGCAGGCAGGGTCTCTGTCACCCTCACCTGGCTCTGAGAGTCACAGAGAGGTCAGGTGTTCTGTCATTTCCCCCCTCAAATGCTGCAGAACAAGAAAGCAGTTTTCTAGAACGTGTTCCTTTGAACCGAATTCCATGATAATAAGGATCGAAAGACCAGTTGGGGGAGTCCACGTCTCCCTGGGTGGACTTTACCTAACGGACATGTATCGTAAGGGAATGAACGCCACTAGGACCATGCTACTCTGGGAAGCACGTGGATAACTAAAGCATGACTCTTGAGCTCCGCAGTCTGCTGCTCAGGGAAGGAGGTGGTTCTCAGCCATGGATGGATGGAGCGGGAGGGGGGAGGCAGACGTGGGCTTGGGGGGTAGGGAAGAAGGCAAGGAGAGAAATCTTGGAAAAGGCGCTGAAGCGGGCATCATAGAATGCCCAAACCAGAAGGAACCCAGGGGACATCTTCTTAGATGCCCCTGTTTAAAGGCCGTGATCGGCCAGAGGCAGCACAGCAAGTCTGTGAGATCGGCCCTCACCCTCCTCCACCTGCTTCTGAAGTTAATCAGGGCCAGAGCCTCTCCCCACACACGAGTCCCCCTCCTCACTCCTCAGACACAGAAGACAAAGACAGAGAATGAAAACAAAGGGGACGGGCCTTGTAAGAGCAGGGATCCACCGACACACGGAAAGGAGAGCAGACAAGATGCGAAGGAGGCCGGACGGGCCCGCGGGGGGGACATCCCACTCTATCCTTGACTCTGAGCATGTAGCGTTTACCCCTCTCTCCCTTTCTGTTCCCCAAGCCCCCACTTAAGCCCCGCAGGGCACGGGAGCTGAGTCCACAGAACTGTCTTCCTAGGAAGTTTACTGTCCTTCACGAGGACAGGGCCAGTCCTCTGTAGGACACACGAGGCGCTTCCATTCCCCCCGCCTCTCTCTAGCCCCCCTCTAGCTTCTCTCCCCGCTTCCAGCCCCACAGGCTCTGGGAACTCTGAAGCTCCTTGTTGCCTCCCAATGCCATATCCCACCCTCTCCAGGCCCTCGCCCTTGTCCAGGCTGTTGGCTCTGTCCAAAAGGCCCTTCCCTCCTCTCCAGCTAAAGTGTTCAACCTTCCTCAATACTCATTCCTAAGGCCACTTTGCAGAAGCCTGGGAATCCAAGCAGGTGTCATTTTGTGTTATCATTATTTGCTTATGTTATATCCTGTAATGCTACACACTGAAAGCCTTTTCCTCTGGCCTTTAAAGGAAATGATGACTCCATCTGGACTTTTTGAGGGTCTGCAGTCTGCTTCTCATACTGCATGGGGCACTCTCTGAGGACAAGGACTGAGCCTCACTCATCCCTGTATTCCCAGGTCTTAACATGACACTTGGAGCATGGCAGGCATTTAAGGAATGTTGAGTGGTTGGTTGGATGCATTGATGGAAGGATGGGTGGTTGGGTGGGTAGATCGATGCATGAATGGGTGGATGGATAGATGGATAGATGGATGGATGGATGGATGGATGGATTGATGGGTGGGTGGATGGGTGGATAAACTGAATAAGTGGATGGGTGGATGGATAGATGGCTGGGTAGATGGATGGATGGGTGGGTAGCTGGATGGAAGGGTGGACGGATGGATGAATAGGTGGATTGATGATGAACGGGTAGATGGATGAATGGGTGGGTGGGTAAATGGATGGATGGGTGGGAAGATGGATAGGTAGGTAGATGGATGGATAGATGGATGGATGAAACAGCCACAGATGTGCCCCATAAGCAGAAATCATCCATTTCATTGACAAGGGAGAAGCCCCAAATGGACATTCAAGAGATTCCTGGCCAACCTGCCCTGCCAAACAAGTTTGTCTAAAGGTGCCAGGCATGTCACATCCAAAAGACCCATTCGGGGACTTCCCTGGTGGCACAGTGGTTAAGAATCCACCTGCCAATGCAGGGGACACGGGTTCGAGCCCTGGTCTGGGGAGATCCCACATGCTGCAGAGCAACTAAGCCCGTGCGCCACAACTACTGAGCCTGCGCTCTAGAGCCTGTGAGCCACAACTCCTGAGCCTGCATGCCACAACTACTGAAGCCCGCGTGCTCTAGGGCCCGCATGCTGCAGCTACTGAACCCACGAGCCACAACTACTGAAGCCCGTGTGCCTACAGCCCGAGCTCTGCAACAAGAGAAGCCACCGCAATGAGAAGCCCACACAATGCAACCAAGAGTAGCCCCCGCTCGCCACAACTAGAGAAAGCCCGCATGTAGCAACAAAGATCCAACGCAGCCAAAAATAATAAATTAAAAAGAAACAAAAAAAGAAAAAAAAGACCGATTCATTGTACCTGAACAATCTGGGAGGACTCCTGGCTAGAAGAAAACAACATACCCTCATGGCTTATAGGTGATTCAGGAAGATTAAAAAAAAAAAAAAAAACGTTCCAAGAATTTGCATTGGGAGTTCATGGGAAAGCAGTCCTGGATCATGAATGGTGGGACTGTTTCTTCCACCCATGAAGCCCACCTGCCCCACCAGTCCGCAGTGCTCGCCTCCCTCTGATCCGAAGTTTGCAAGAGCAGAGCCACGCAGCCCCGCCGGAGCTAACCAGGCAGGACAGTGGCTCATCCAAGGACCTGATCCAGGTGTGTCTTTGGCCCAGGCCTGTCGGTGAGCCCTCACATCCAGGCGCTGTGCCTCCAGGCCACGCTTCATCTCTCTTGGGCTGTTTTTAGCATCAGTGTTACTTTTCTATGTATGTTACACCTTGTCTCACCCAAGGCAGGGACCCGATCTCCTCCTCTCCCCCACCCGTGGCAGCCCTCACAGCTCTGGCCTGGCACAGAGGTTGCGCTTCAGAAAAAGCTTTTAATCGCCAGAGCCCTTGAGGAATTGGGGGCGAAGGAAATAATAACCCCATGATGTCTGATTCAGTTTTCTACCCTCTGGGCAGACCCTATCTCCTCACATCTGGAGGGGCGCTCTGATTTCCAGGAAGAGGGAAGGGGGAGTTTGCCCCCCACTCCCATCCCAGGGACAAAGCAACACAAAGCCCAGTCTTGAGACTGAGCCTGGAAATGAGGCTCACCCCCATGGCAAGCAGCTCTGTGCTTCCCACCACCTGCCTCAGGACAGGTAAGTGGAAGGCAAGTTGGGGCAAGCATCCCCGATGCTGTTTAAGGCTCTATCCTTTGATTTTTAAAGAAAACCAACCTGACAAGTTTGGGGAACCTGCCTACCTCTGGATCCCACAAAACCAGAGTGTCACCCAAAGAAAGCTGGAGCCAAAATCATTGCGGGGAAGTTTTCTCCTGGGGAGGGAAGAGGTGGCGGCTGCCAGGAATAAGAATTCTATGAGGGCAGCAGCAGTCTATTCAGAAGACTCAGACTGGCTCAGTGGAGTCGCGGGTAGGGGGACAGATGGCCAGGGGTGACCGCCAGCCTTCCTTGGCGCTCTTCCTAACCCACCATGAAAGGGCCCCAGCTCCCAGCACCATCTACACAGGGATGTTACCCCAACACCACCATTCCAGAGGTTTCCCAAGTAATGTCGGGTAGTTCATTTTTACCAAGAGCTGAATAAACTAGAGTAGTTATCCTAAAAAATGCCTCTTGTACTCATACTCCAATGAGCTTCCTTGAGTGGAAGGAAAAAATTAGAAGGGATAAGAGCCAGTGAGCTGGGCATGACTCATGGCCACCGGTCTTCCCCTGGGGATGTGTTGGACATTTGAATATCATCCATCACCCACCACACATACAGGCATATCTTGTTTTATTGCACTTTGCTTTATTGTGGTTTTTGCAAACTGAAGCTTTGTGGCAACACTGTGTTGTCAGATGATAGCATTTTTAGCAATAAAGTATTTTTTAAAGGTGTGTACATTGTTTCTTTAGACATAATGCTATTGCACACTGAATAGACTATAGTGTAAATATAACTTTTATATGCACTGGGAAACCGAAAAGTTTGTGTGACTTGCCTTATTGTGATGTTGGCTTTATTGCGGTTGTCTGGAACCGAACCTGCAGTATCTCCAAGGTGTGCCTCTATCAAGAGGCCAGCCCCCTCTGTCCCTATTAGCAGATGGCCCATTTATGGGGCACCTCCTATGGGCCAGGCTAGTGTTAGGTGTTCTGGATACATTACCTGTAATCCTTACATCCGTCTCACAAGGTAGCTGTGTTGACCCCACTTTTTTTTTTTTTTTTTTTGGGCCACGCCACGCAGTTTGCAGGATCTTAGTTCCCCAACCAGGGATTGAACCTGGGCCACAGCAGTGAAAACACCAAGTCCTAACCACTGGACCACCAGGGCACTCCCTTGTCCCCATTTTATAGATGAGCAAACTGAGGTTCAAGGAGGGTAAGTGACTTGTTCAGCAACAGGACAAGCTACATAACTTGTAGAGCCCAGAGCAGAAGGAAAGTAGGGGGACCCCCTTGTTCAAAACTCATTAAGTGTTTCGAAACAACAGCAGGGAATTAAACCAAGTGGGGAGCCCTCTTGATCACAGGGCCCTGAGTGCCTGCACAGGCGTGTGCCTGTGAAGCTGGTCCTGCCCGGCCACTGGAAGTCCGTCTGGAACTGAGTCCCAGGTTCCCGAGCGTCTTTTCCACTGTCCCCTCCAACAGTCCAGGGAGCTGCGTGCTCTGTGCTGCCCCCAACCCCATCCCATCTGAGACAGAGCAGCCGGGTACCTGGAATAGCAGGAGAGGCCGGTGCTAATGATGGTGTTCAGCACAGCCAGGGCCACGTAGTAGTCGTGGAAGACGGTGTTCACCAGCGTGTCCGGGAACACATAGGCAGAGTAGGCGATGGCCGAGCCTGGGAAGAAAAACCAGCCTTGGGCAATAAGCCAGGACTCAGCACTGTCTAGACTCCTTGGGAAGACCAACCCCCCCGCATCTGGCTGAGCCCCCCATCATCCCCACAGACCATGAGCAGTCCTGCCGCTCCACCCTTACTTATGCCATCACGCATCACCCCCCCAGCATGAGAATGTTCTGTGAGCCCAAGCGCTGCTCCAAGGGCTTGACATGCATTAACTCACATAAACTTTACAACCACCCTCTGACATCAATCCTGCACTTATCCTCATTTTACAGATGAGGAAATGGAGGCACAGAGAGGTTTAGTAACCCTCCCCGGGGCACACAGCTAGAAAGCAGCAAAGCCAAGCTTCAAATGCAGGAAGTTCAGCAACAGTCCCTGCTTTTAACTATGTTCCCCGATGACACCCCAGTGTGCTCAGCTTTGCTCTGAGTGTGCACATCTCACCTGCCTGATGATATGGGTGTCCCTTGTGGAACGATCAAGGCTGCAGGGGAGGAGGGGGTGGGATGAGGGAGGGCCCTTGCTGAGGCGAGGTGTGTCATATCAGCGGGCTGGGGGACTGGCCAGCTGAGAGGCTGGGCGTGAGATGCTAGCCTCAGCATTTTGTTTTGTTTTAGTTTTTGGAGTTTGTGAGAGAAGGGTTACTGAAGGACCTTTTAGAGACCTGTCTGCTGCAGCTTTTGTTTGAAAGAACAGGGGAGATCACTGTCCTTTTCAAAGGGGACAGATGTGTCCAGGAGCCTGGACCAGATGGCCTCTCCAGGCACCATCACCTGCTGAGGTCCCTTTTGGGAGAGGCAGCTGCAGGCCTGTCAGCCCAGAGCCTAAGATCAGGCCTAAGGACACCTGTTATCCGAAAACAAAGAACCCTGGAATGCTAGTTCAAGGCTGAACTCAACTTCAGGCCATGCAAGTTCAACCTCTGCCTTTGATCCCATGTGACTGGTGAAATCTATTGAAGCCTAGGGAGGTGCCCAGGGTCATACAGGCAGAAAGGGCCAAGAATCACTACTCCTGGTACAGTGCTCCCCACACCTGCAGGCTACCTGTGAGATTTCAGCTGGAACTGCCTCCAGAAGGACAGATTCTTGCCTCAGCCTGATGCCATGGGGAAGCTCCCATGTGGACCAGGATGCCTCTGCTCTGTGTGTATTGACTGAGGCCAAGCTCCATGGGTGATACAAGAGCGAAGGAGACTCAGTCCCCGCCAAAAACTGCAGTGGAAAGGGAAACTGGTGAGTGCCTCCAGGCGGGTTCTAGAGTGAGGTGGGCGTTCAGGATGGGCCGGCATGCAGTCAAGTGGCTGACCTTGGAAGCATCCTTGGAAGATGGGGGATTCTTACAGGTGCCTGAGGGCAGGGACGGCTTTCCAGGGAGCAGGAGACACCTTTGGATGCCAGACTAAGGAAAGTGAACGTCCCCTTTCAGGCAATAGGGGGCCCACCGAAGGTTTTTTGAGCAGGGGATTAAGATGGTCAAAGCCTAGTGAAAGTGCTTGGGAGGTCCAAGGGGGAGGGGAACAGCTGGACATCGGGGAGGAAGCTGAGCAAACGCCACCCTCCAGGGATTGAGGGTTTCCACAGGGTCAGGGAGGAGGAGAGATGGCTGCAGACAAGGGAGTCCCAGGTGGATCCCACAGGCTCTCTCGACTGACTAGACCTTCCTTCCAGGTTTACTGAACACCCCCATGTCAGGCTCCTGGCTACGGACTGGAAAACCAGACGTGAAAGATGCATGGCTGTCCTCAGGGAGCTGTTCCCAGTAAGGAGCAGAAATGAAGGAATCAGACAGAGCTCCATGGAGGCGGATCCAGGCCCGGGGACTTGGAGGAAGCCACAGGCAGGGGCCCTGAGGCTCCCAGGCCCTGGCTCTGCCATTTACAAGCTGCGTGACCTGGGTAACTTACCTTTAGTGTTCTCACCTAGAGCGTGGGTGTAATGATGGTCCCCACCTCAGGGGCCTGCTGTCAGGGTTAACTAGGTAATCGTGGTAATCGCTACCTTCTGTTGCTTACTAAGTGCCAGGCAGGCACTGTCCGACACGCTTCACTTACAAAACCCATTTAATCTTTATAACACTCCTGTGAGGAAGATACTATGCCAACTGTATCTTGCCTAACAGCATATAAGTATTAGGGGGTGGTGCAGTTAGGCCGCTAAGACCCGCGTTATGCCAGCCCTTGGTGATGTGGGATGTGGGTCGGGTGCTCGGCATGGAGCCTGCCGTGATGCCTCCAAAACGCTTGCCCTTATCATAAATGACTCTGGGGCAGGCGATCGAGGGTGATGGAAGCTGCTGGGTTAAGGAGTTTGGACTTCATCCCAGGTAACCGGGAACCTGGAAAAGTTTAAGTGGGAGGGGTGCCATGGTCAGAAGGCCTTGAGGAAACCCCGCAGGGCAGCTGGGTGAAGCCCAGGGGAGACGTGTGAGGGACTGAGCCAAGCCAATGGGGGCACGGCCGATCTGGAAAGTATGCAGGAGAAACTCAACTGAGTTTGCCGACCGATTAGACGGGATGGTGAGGTGGGATGGGTGGGGAATGAGAGGCAGGGGAAACGTGATTATTCACAGATTCCTGACTCGAAGGGGAGGAGATGCAAGGGCGGGGGCGGGGAGGATGTAGACAGTCTCGGTCCCAGGGCTGGATGTGGTGTGGAGCTTGGGTGAGCAGTTTACTAGAGATGGGGTTTGGGAGTGTCCCCCAGAGGTGTTGGGGGATGGTGTGGGCGCAGAGGAGATCTCCCAAGGAGCCTGACCACGGAAGAGCAGAGGCCCAAGAATGGACTCCCAGCTCGTGCACCCATATGGGGGGACGGAGGAAGGGGAACTGGCGAAGCAGGATGAGCATGTAAATGGGTGGGAGGAAAACTAGGAGGGAGTGATGTAAGAGGGGCCAGAGGAAGCGGGGGAGGTTTGAGGAGCACGGGGGTGACCCTGCATCAAAGGCTGGAGAGAGAGCCCACGGGGCCTGCGAGTCAGGAGGAGGCTGGGGCCTCGGCAACCAGAGTTTTAGTGAACGGTGGGGACTGGGCAGTGGTGAGCATGTAGAGACTCGTGTGTGTGTGTGGGGGGGTGTCTGTTTGTCTATGTATATGTGTTGGTGTGTATGTATGTACGTGTGTGTTACTAGTGAAGAGAGAGGGAGAGGGGCGGGAGAACAGGATGGAGGTAGGTTCCTCACACACCCTCTGCGGCAAAGGGAAGACGGTGACTTTGCTTTCACACCTGGAGCAGGATCGGGGACAGAGGAAGGGGCTAGAGCTGGGATGCAAGGGGACAGACGGATGCCCACAACTGGGGGAGAGAAGAGGAGACAGGAGGAGGGGGTGTCAACCCCCCACCCCCCTCACTCTATCCCTGCAGCTCTAACCCCTACAAGCCCCCAGACCGATGGGGTCTGTGACCACCCCCTTTCTCTGCGGGGCACAACAGAGACCAGCACTGATGAGTGCAGTTGGCTCACCCTGGCCTGTGACAGCAGATTGTTAGTGTCAGAGAACTCGCAAGCCAATTGTTAAACACGGCCATCGTTAAAAATTGAATGACAATGAATAAACTTACAATGACATGCATCATATTAACAAGAGTAACAACTGTTCAGTCAATGCACCCGCTGTATCTGTACAGAGGAATTGCTACGTACGTAATGGGGACCTACCATGCATCTCTCCCCAGCCCTGTGTTCAGTGATGTTGGTGCCTTGAAGCCGGCCGTGGCAGGAGTATTTACACCACAGCAAACCTGCCAACACCACAGACCAGGACTGTTGTCCACGGAGAGCCAGTTGTTAAATATTTGCCAGCACGCCTTTGGACAAGCTTCTTATAAAACACTCATCAGGCACCCGGGCAGGGGCACTGGCACTGCGGTGACTCTTCCGGAAGCCCACCAGAGCCTCACGGTGACCCCAGCTCCCAGGGGAAGATGCAGGTGGTTCAGTCACAGGGAAGAGGAGACAAGGGCAGGGCCTGACGTACCCAGGCTGAAGAGGTTGACGGCGCCGTAGTCCAGGAAGTAGCAGATGTGCCGGGCGTTCCTGGACATGGAGCTGAAGGTGTGTGCACAGCTGGATGCGAGGGGGTACACACAGCTGGCGCCCATGTACACGAGCAGAGGCCAGGAGTAGCTGTCATTCAGGACGTCCGTCACACGCAGGGTGCTCACAAACCTCCACATGAAGAACCTGGAACACAGGGGGACACCCTCAACCTCCGAGACAGGGGCTCCTCTTACAGCCCTCAACAGACCGTCGCCTGCCTTCCATTTCCCTGGGATGACCGGCTCCTACATGGTCTCGCTTTGGTGACATGCCATGAGCGAGGAAGGGTGAGTGGGGTCCTTTTTGGTTGGAAATATGCAGGATGGGCAATGGTCCAGTCCCCTCCCCCTGCATATGTGGTGACAGATCCCTTTCACAGCATCTTGCCCAGGTGACTCTCCAGCTTCAGCTTGCACACTTCCAGGGATGAGGAGCTCACCATCTCTTGAGGCAGCTCTGAGTGTTGCAAAGTTTCATTGAGCCTCCATCTGTCTCCCTGGAATCTCTCTCCATTGGATCAGCCCTAGTTCTCCCCATCAGCACAACAGAAAACAAACCCATCAGATATCTCAAGGCTGTCTTCATAATCCCTCACACCTCTCTGAGCTTCACATTAAAAAACCTCAGTGCATTCAACCATTCCTCATGGGATCCAAATTTGGCCTTGTCGTCATCCCTGTGGTTGGTCCAAGTTCCCCTTGCAGGAGGGCACCTCAAAGAGAAGCAATTCCCTCTGTGGGGTCTGGAAAGTCTGGAAGACAACAGGACGATTTTCTCCCCCCTCTTCCATGCTATTCCTCCACTAATATAACCATCTCTTTCTGAGGGACCTGGTCCCTCGGCTGAGTCTTGGCTAAGCCTAGGCCTCCAGATTCTTCTCTACATGGAGACACTGCACAGTTCTGTGTCAGATCTGCCTAACCTATAACCCATGCGTGGGGTTCTTGCTTGTAGAGCTGACCGCTTCCACAAACCTCTACTAGAGAGCCAGGCCCCTTGCCCACAAACTCTCCCAGGAAAGGGACCAAAAGCTTTTCACGCAGGAACCCCAAGAGCATCGCTAAATTCTCTGGCTACATTTGTGATCTTTTCCCTCCTGTCCCAGCAGAAATCCAGCTTAAGCTATCTGCTATTTTTCAGAATGTACCCTTTTATCATCTCGAGATTACTCCCGACTTCTACTTCCCTGGGGCATCTTTCTCCGGCTCTCCCGAGCCCTGCTTGCTGCTCTGTGTTGCGCTCTCAGGGCCTGGCGGTACAGGGGCGTCATGCCCAGTGGGGCGCCCCTGCCAGCATGTCTCAGCTGTAAAACAGCTACAATGGGATCTGCGCACAGCAACTCAAGCCCCACGAACAGGGATGGTCAGGCTGGCACTTCGTAGCGGCACAGACTTCGAAATAGCCTAAGTCACCTGTGGTTCATCCCGAAAATGGAACACCGCGCAGCTGTTCAAAAGCCAGAGAGGCTTCTGTGAGGGTCAGACAGAGATCTCTGAGGGAAAAGCAAGGGAGGAAAGAACCAGGTGCTGGGTGTACACACATGTCACAGATGCTCGAGTCTCTAGAAAAGCGTTCTGGGAGGATGCACAAGCAGCAGGTCACCCCGGCAGCTCCAGAGAGGACGAAGAGGGGCCGGGGAAAGACTCCGACTCTACTCCCTTCTGCAATGTTATAATTTATTATCATTTAGACTTTTTACTTAAGTTTACTTAAATTTAAAACAACGAACAGCCCCCGTGAGCAGATCTTGCTGCCACCCGGACCAGTCTGCAGGCCCTAGGGCTTCTTTACAGGTGGTCCTATCCCACCCCAAGCCTGAGCTCTCCCTCTTCTCCACTGGCGACGTTTCTGGCACCAAGCAGCCTTCCCCTGCATTTTGCCCTGGGTCTGTCTCTGACTGCTGGCCAGGCAGGCCGCCGTCCTCGGGCCCCTCTCTGCCTGCAGCACACCCTGGGGTCCTTCCTACTCTCTTGGCTTCTCAATATGATTGGGAGGGGGAGTCCAGAGACCAACCTGTGCCAGAACTTGCCAGGGGATGTAAGCAAGTCACTCCTTTCTCTGGGCCGCATCTGTGTCAGCCAGTGGTGATCTGAGTCGGCTGGTGGCCTGCATGACTCCCATGGTCCTTCCAGCTCTCGTATACTATGACCCCATCTGCACCCTTCACTCGCTATGGACAGGCACCAGGTATGTGAAGCTGGTCTTCGGTCCCCACCTTTCTCAGCCAGGTCCCCCCTCACCTTCCTGGCAATTCCCATTTGTACGTGTGCGCGTGCCAGAGCGTTCTCTTGGCTGGCTCCGTTAAAGTGCTGCCTGACCAAATGCCTCACAGTTGCTGTGGTCCCAGGCACCCACAGCTCTGTGCCTGATGCCCTTTCCAATGCCTCATCCCCTAATCCTCAGGGCAACCCCAGAAAAGGTGCAGACTATCCTGCTTTGCATATGGGAAAATGCGAAGCCCAGAGAGGTTAAGTGACTTGCTCCAGCTAGGGAATTTTAGCCAGAAGACCCAGAAAGCCTCCAAGACTGAATAAGACAATCCTCTCAAATCAGGCCCCGAAGCAGGGGAGCAGGGAAAGACCGGGGAGCTGCCAGGAGCCCCTCGAATCCTACTACAATCTGGGTCCTAGAGCTCAGCCCAGCAGCAGACCGCCACGCCTCCCAGCACCACGGGGGAGTCCCCCAAGTCCCATCACGGAACCTCAGCTCTCTCCACCCCAGCTGTGTTTAAAGAAGCCCCAGTTCCCAGGCTCTAAATGAGCAGCTGGTCAAGGGGGCTGGAAGGTACCAGAAGGGCAGCAAGTGCGTCCAGATGTTGAGGGTCTCATTGGTCATTTGGAAAAGGCTGAGGAGACAGGCCGTGGCGGAACTCTGTGGATGTCGGTAGCCGAAGAGGATGCCCTGCTCATGGAACACCTGCAGGGGGAAGAGAAAGGGGCGCCGAGGTGAGACGAGAGGGTGGCGGGAAGGTCTCAGGAGGAACATCTCAGGTAGTCTCTAGCTTTCTCCCAGGCTGTGCACTTGTACAGTGGAGCCTGGAACACTTGACCCTGAGTCCTTGACCTGTCAAGCTGCTCCTGCCTCCCTCCCTTCGCTTCTAAACTCCCATGTCCTTCCAGAAGTCTGCAGTCAGCTGGAGGAGAGGATTCAAGGCCTTGACTCCCTTTGGGAAACCAGCCTGTCGTTGCATTCCAGATGCACTTACTCGTTTCATGAATATTGCCTAAGAATCTGCTTTTGCACCCTCTGCCCGGGGCCTACAGCCCAGTCTTCGGATGCCTTCATGGTTGGTTGACATATATGCTGCCTGTTTGAGCCAACAAGCCTTGGATGTCAGGGGCTGGTGGAACGATCTCTGCGGAAGATCCCTCCCCGCCAGGGCCAGGATATATTCACCAAGGCGCTGCATAAAGGCCTGTTGATGATGAAAACTATGATGGCATCAGCCTGCGCCGCAGGTGGAGGAGATGGCTCGTCACAGCAGGGCCCACGCAAGCTCCCCACCCCACGCAGCCCACCTGGCAAGGCTCTCAGTAACCATCCCGGCTGAGAACTTGGACGGGTCAGGTAAAATAGGGGGTATCAACCTGCTTGGAGGACTGCATCACATCCATTAAAAATGGTAATTATGGAGACAATGAGGCATGAGGGACAAAAGCTCAGGATGTGATACTAAGTGCAAAAAAGTGGAATGTCAACTGTATTCCTGCCATGATGATTAGAACTATAGAAATTTTAAGTACACATAGTGGGATGGAGACTGGGAGAAACACGGAAAAGGAAAGAGTTTTATTTGTTGAACTAGCAGGATTTGCAGGAGATTTTCTCCCCCTTTTGTGTTGATCAGATCAGGGTTTCTCAATCTTGACCCTGTTGACATTTGGGGCAAGACAATTCTTTGTGCTGGGGGGAGCTGTCCTAAGCATTGCTTAGCAGTAATGTGACAACCAAAAATGTCTCCCGAAATTGCCAATGTCCCTGGGGGCAAAATCTCCCCCAGTTAAGAACCACTGACTTAGCCGAATGTTGTTATAACCTTTGAGAGGTAAGTAAAAATGAGTAGATTAACTGAGGCAAATAATGACAATGACAATATTAGTAATCGTAATGTAAATTGAATCACAATCAATTTTAAAGGTTTCCCTCTGATTTTCTAGGGCTGTGGGAGGAATGGAAGGCTGGGAGAATTCCTACCTAACCACCCATTTCCCATTTGGGTTACCAACTTCTTAGTTTAAGAGAGGATCATGATTCAAAAATACACAATATT
The DNA here is from genome assembly GCF_002837175.3 of Physeter macrocephalus. Classification (NCBI taxonomy): domain Eukaryota; kingdom Metazoa; phylum Chordata; class Mammalia; order Artiodactyla; family Physeteridae; genus Physeter; species Physeter macrocephalus. The sequence continues at coordinate 61,645,204 of NC_041224.1, read as the reverse complement.
TGTAATGACCTATAATGGAAAAGAATCTGAAAAAGAATATCTATGATAATAACTGAATCACTTTGCTGTACACCTGAAACTAACACAACATTGTAAATTAACTATACTTCAATTTTTTAAAATGGTTTAAAAAATAATAAATAAATAATCAAAAACAAAACAAAAACCACAAGAATAGACAATGTAGGGACTTCCCTGGTGGCACAGTGGTTAAGAATCCACCTGCCAATGCAGGGGACACAGGTTCGAGCCCTGGTCTGGGAAGATCCCACATGCCAAGGAGCAACTAAACCTGTGCGCCACAACTACTGAGCCTGCGCTCTAGAGCCCGCGAGCCACAACTACTGAAGCCTGCGCGCCTAGAGCCCATGGTCCACAAAAAGAGAAGCCACCACAATGAGAAGCCCGCACCCCACAAGGAAGAGTAGCCCCTGCTCAACACAACTAGAGGAAGCCCGTGCACAGCAACAAAGACCAAATGCAGCCAAAAATTTTAAAAATTTTAAAAAAAAGAATACACAATGTATGGCATAACTTGGACTATCTCTTGAGGTTCTGAGTCAACAGGTTTCATGGAATAGTGGAGAAATTAGTAAGGGGATATCAGAGTAAAGAGTCAAATCTGGGCCCATTAGGTGCCCTATGACCTTGAGCTGGGCCACAACTCTCAGGGCTCAGTGTCCTCACCTATGAAATGGGGGGTGTTTGCTCACCAGACGGTGAGCACATTCCCATCTTGGTTCAATTCTGGGTGAAATTAGTCAACTAGGGGGAGGGGGAGAATGAAGTTGGTTCATGGTCCAGTGAAGAAATACTGTTTGAATTAGGTTTGGGTTTTAGCTAATTAAAGCGATTTGTTCCAGTTTTTGATTCACTGTACTTTTCTGCTGACATCCCCGGTTTTCAGTGGACAAGCTTCCCAAATGGGCAGCAGGCATCTCGGCTTGCAGCTGCCCACCCACCAGGGTTGCTGACAAGGCGGCAAACGGGCTGATGGCCTTCAGCCTTTGATTCACGAGAGGAGGATGGCACGTGCTTGGCAGGCACACGTAAGGCCCTCCAGCAGAAACTATAAGTCTATCATTCTACCTGTTATGTTTCTTGCTTTCTTCCTTAAAAAAATTTTTTTTTAAAAATTAATTTATTTTATTTTCGTCTGTGTTGGGTCTTTGCTGCTGCACGCGGGCTTTCTCTAGTTTTGGTGAGCGGGGGCTACTCTTCGTTGCAGTGCGCGGGCTTCTCATTGTGGTGGCTTCTCATTGTGGAGCATGGGCTCTAGGCTCGCGGACTCGGTACTTGCGGCAAGTGGGCTTCAGTAGTTGTGGCTGCACAGGCTCTAGAGCGCAGGCTCAGTAGTTGTGGCACACGGGCTTAGCTGCTCCGCAGTATATGGGATCTTCCCGGACCAGGGCTCGAACCCACGTCCCCTGCATTGGCAGGCGGATTCTCAACCACTGTGCCACCAGGGAAGCCCTCTCTTTTTTTTTTATTAAAGCATTGGCCTCTTGTTAAAATGCAAGGACTCCAGAAAGGAGCAATTGTTATTAATTATTCACTGCTTCATGTGAATAAGTTCAGCAGATCCCGAGTAGCAGGAGATCTTACAACAAGGGGACTACGGAGCCCTGGGCATGTGAGGGTGACACACAGGGAGGAAGCAGGGAGGGGCTGCAGGACAGCTCAGATGCAGTGACAGCCACAGCTGGACGGTGGATGGATGGGACCCAGAGCAGGGGAGAGTATCCCACATTTTGTCCACGGTGACTCAGGATATGACTACTGTTCTTCTCTCTTTGGACCCTGCATTCTGGGAGGCAAGAGAGGATGCTGATAGAGTCAAAAGCCAGAGGGGAACAGAGGGGCTGGGAAGTCCACAAACTGGACAGCTTGACCACACTGAAGAATCTGGCCCCAGACCTACAGAGAATGCCTTACCACCAAGGCCAGGGTTGGGCACAGATTAAAAGAACCTGCTTCCCTCTGACCGGCTATCCTGACACCAGACATGGGGGCAGGATTTTAAGCAGCCCCTCAAAAAAAAAAAAAAAAAGACAGATGGATAAAGGATGGATAAAAGAAAGGGAGCCCCTCTGTCCCAGAAGAGTGATTCTGCCTCCTGCCTCTCCACCTTGACCCCCCGCTCATGAGGCGGCATTGCTATGTCCACTCCTGCTCTGAGCCCCTCCAAACACAGGAAGGGAGACGCGTTCTCTCCATTGTCCGGCTCCAGCCTTAGCAAAGCACTTTACATAGAGTAGATCCTTACAGAATGCATGCTACATAAATCTGAACAGCAAAACACTTGAAAACAATTTTGCGTTCGTGCCTAGTTTGACCCCCAAAGGCAAACTGTGGTCATTGCCTTAATACTCCATAGCTGGGCCTCATTTGTAAGCGGCCCAAAGTTAGCAGATGCTGGCATATTTGTACAGCAGAATTGATTTGACTCCACCTTGCCTCCCAGGTTGCAGGATGGGCAATTTAGAAGGAAATGAAATCAAATTGCGCGCGGCCTATAATTCAGGAGCAAGAACCCCCAGGCAGCCAGGTGGAAGGGCACGTCAGCGGGTTTTTCTCTTACTGCCTGTCACGAACTCGGCTTCCAAGAACAGCCCTGTGCCCCTGCCAGCTGATGCCTGAAATTCCACTGTGACCATTTTAAACCCTTGGTTTTTCCAGCTATTAAACTGCAAATCACCTGGGGAAAATAATCGGGCATTCTGGCTAGCAGTAAATAAGAGAGGATTTTCATGGCAGGCAAAGCACAGAGGCTGTCAGAGCGGGGTCAGCAGGCCACTGTCCTCGGCGTGTTAATCTGCATTTCCCATCTAGATCTCATTGAATCCTCACGGCCTCGTGAGGGACAGCCTTTTACTGTCCCCATTTCACGGAAAAGGAAACTAAGGTCTGTGGATGTTAAGGCATTTATCGAAGATCACAGAAGTAGTGGGAGCAAAGCTGAGACATCAGACTCCGTGTCCTGGTCTCTCACACTATCTTCCCTGCCACTGCAGAGGGCTTGTCAGAGATGAAGCTCTCACCTCTCAGCCTGCAGTGTCATTGTGGACCGTCACACACTTCTCTGAACCTTAGTTGCTTCTTCTTTAAAGTGGTGTCATTGCTCTGCATTGCATCTCCCACAAAATTCATATGTTGAAGCCCTAACCTCCAGCACTTCTGAATATAACTGTACTTGGAGATAGTCTTTAAAGAGGTAACTAAGTCAAAACAAGACAGTTAATCTAATCTAACTGGTGTCCCTCACGAGAAAAGGAAATTTGGACACAGAGGGAGACACCAGGGCTGTGCGTGCACAAAGGGATGACCATGTGAGGACACAGCAAGAAGGTGGCCCTCTGCAAAGCTGAGGAGAAGCCTCCGAAGAAGCCAGCCCTGACGGCACCTTGATCTTGGACTTCCAGCCTCCAGAACTGGGAGAAAATAAATTTCTGTTGTTTAAGCCACCCCGTCTGTGGTACTTTTTACGGCAGCTCGAGCTAATACAAAGAGCAAGTGGTGAAGTCGGGGCACAAAGTCTCTAAAGCGCCCCTCCAGGTGTCTGCAGATCACCTAGGGATCTTACTGCAGTTCAGCGGGGCTGGGGTGAGTCTGCATTTCCAACATGCTCCCAGCACATGCTGATTCTGCAGCTATCTCTGGCTTCCCAGCCCAGGCTTCTGCCTTAGCATCGTGCTGTCACCTCCCTGTCCAGAATCTGTAGTTCATCACAGAAGAGGAGGTGCCCTTCAGGTATGTTAAGATGAACCCAAAGACACAGGCATGAAAAGCAAGGGAGGGGACAGTGAGAGACCAGTGAGGAGTCTGGTGAGGTGTTGGTAGGCAGAGGCATGGACAGAATGCGGAGGAAGAGAGCAGGCCACAAACTGCCGTATCGAGTATAACTCGTCATTTAGTGAGTATCTGCCACGTGCCTGACACTGGGTCGGACACCAAGCCACTGTCTCATGCAGGACGGACCATGCTTGGTCCTGGTAAAAGAGAACACTTAGGTTCTCAATCTAAAACACATAAAACATCACTGGTACACAACCCACATGCAATTACTAGAACTGTAAATTGTCTGAATTAATAGCCAACCATTGTTGGTATTAAGCAATTACAGATAAAGGTCAATTTAGAACACTGGGGTGATGTTCTTTGAAAAATAAGTGTCTAATATTCAGTCAAGCATAAGGATGCTTTCCATACATGCAAGACAATATTTATACAAGATGATGGTAAACTTCTTCTGGCCGAACATGTAAGATGGATACAAAGTAGGGAAACAAATGATCACTGTATCTAGGATGGAGGATCTGAAGGATATTAGTACTTTAATGAGCAATAAAGTGAAAAAAACAGACACATAGGATGTTTTTAAAAAGTAAATGTTACTCAGTCCAGGCAGGTGTACCAGGGTGAGAAGTCCCACTGAATGACGAGCATTATACGGAGTGTTGATCTGCAGAAGAAGAAAGTGACGAAGTTGAAACAATGGAGCACTCCATCAGTTTTACTTCATTATAATAATAGTCTTTGATTTAAGAACTAGAAAAATAATCTTAAAATTTAGACATTGATTTAAAAATCTGCCACGGGCAAGCTTGTGATAACATGATTTGAGTCTGTGGTAGGCAAAATAATTGCCTATCAAGGATGTCCATGTCCTAATCGCCAGAACCTGTAAATATGTTAGGTTACATGGCAAAGGGGAATTAAGGTCACAGATGGTATTAAAGTTGCTAATCAGCTAACCTTAAAATAGGGAGATTATCTTGATTATCCAGGTAGGCCTAATGTAATCACGAGGGTTCTTAAAAGTGTTAAGGAGAGGACATCCCTGGTGGCGCAGTGGTTAAGAATCCGTTTGCCAATGCAGGGGACACGGGTTCGAGCCCGGGTCTTGGGAAGATCCCACATGCCGTGGAGCAACTAAGCCCGTGCACCACAACTAGTGAGCCTGCACTCTAGAGCTCGCGAGCCACAACTACTGAAGCCGGTGCGCCTAGAGTCCATGCTGCGCAACAAGAGAAGCCACCACAGTCAGAAGCCCGCGCACCGAAACGAAGAGTAGCCCCCGCTCACCGCAACTAGAGAAAGCCCTCACACAGCAACAAAGACCCAATGCAGCCAAAAATAAATAAATAAAATAATTTAAAAAAAAAAAAAAACCTTTAAAAGTGGGAAGGGAGAGGTAGAAGGGGATGTAACTATGAAGAAGGGTCGAGAGATGCAACATTGCTGGCTCTGCAGATGGAGGGAGTGGGCCAGGAGCCAAGGACTGTAGGTGGCTGCCAGAAGCTGGAAAAGGCAACAGGTTCTCCCCAGAGAGAATCCATCGACACTTTGATTTTAGCCTAGTGAGACCCATGTGAGATTTCTAACCTACAGAACTGTAAGATAATCAATTTATCTTCTTTTTTAAGCCATCAAATTTGTGGTAATTTGTTATGGCAACAACAGAAAACTAATACAAGGTCAGGATTTGTCCAAAAATCCAAAAGCATTCTTAGAGCTGGAGATGGCAGCACATGGTTTCAATTTCTTACTAGGAGAATTGATGCCTTCCTTTGGAACAATTCAAAGATTATTATTCTTATTCTTGCAATGGGAATGCCAAATAAATATCATTAAACACTTAGGTAAAATTTAGGCAAGATGCAAGATGACTGAAAGAAATCAGTGAAACAACAGAAGGTCTTCAAATACAGAGCAAATCCCATCTTTGGTAGGAAATGACATTAGGTTTGAACCTGAGCTGTCCACAGATATATGTTATGGGATGTTGTTAGCAAAAGCCTACAAAAAAAAAAATCTAGTTTGGCTATTTCACTTTTAAAGGGATTAAAAATGCATATTTATTATTTTAAATATCTCTAGGACTTTTCTAAACTAAAGGAGCCACACATGAAATATGCAACAAAAATGATATTCCAATAAAATAAAATTCAAATAAGGACACAAAAATGTCTGTGGACTAGGAAAGAGAAGATTCACATACAAACAATCCTGAAATTGATTCCCACAGAAATTATTTTTCTGGCCATTGCAAACTGAGGTATAATTTTGACTGAGCAAGATGCTATTCTGTTTTCTTTATATTTTTTTCTTGGAAAAAGAAAAATCAAGTAAGTACTATATGGATCTAGATATTGTTTTAAGAAAGTGAAAACAGCAACATAAAAGATGGTGATCCACATGAAATTAAAATATTTAATAATTTTCCCGCTTAATTCTAACTATCATATGAAACCTCATTACAACGTTTGAACTTGGTATGTAAAATTTATACTCATTCCAGGCCTTCCCTGGTGGCGCAGTGGTTGAGAGTCCGCCTGCCGATGCAGGGGACACAGGTTCGTGCCCCGGTCCGGGAAGATCCCACGTGCCGCGGAGCGGCTGGGCCCGTGAGCCATGGCCGCTGAGCCTGCGCGTCCGGAGCCTGTGCTCCGCAATGGGAGGGGCCACGGCGGTGAGAGGCCCGCGTACCGCAAAAAAAAAAAAAAAAAAAAAAAAAAAATTTATACTCATTCCTGATTCTAAATGTGGCTTTAAGAATATTTTTTGATAATTCCAGTTGCTCTGCCTCAGCAGAATTGAATAAAAACTCAACAGAAGTTTCTCCCAAATGAAATTAATTAAATTTAAAAAAAAAATCTAAGAACTACAGTGATTCAAGAATAATGGTCTATTTTGGCATCACTGTTAACAGAACACAAATTATGTGATAATGTTGATTACAACATCTCAAAATTTTGCTGAAATGAAGGCAAGAAAAATAAATTTTATAGAATAAACATGTAAATTTATGAATTATATATGTTATGCCCATCTAAACATCACTAATCCATCAACATTATATCCAGACATGTGCAATAATAATTAAGTTTAGTTGTCTTTGACATTTTGCTGGCGTTAGCTATACAAAAATCAGAGCTTTACATATTGTTTTTTGTCATTATGAAGGAATATTTGTCAAGGTAGAATTTATATAACTATGAGCTTCATTTGTGACTTTTACATATTTAGACATATGGTCTGTGGCCTCTATTTGTTCTCCTGATTCAGATCCAGCACATGGCAGGGGTAGACCCGATTTTATTAGCTCATCGTGAGAGCACTGAAAGGTAGGGATTGTCAAGCCCATTTTAAAGGAAACTGAAGCTTGGTGAGATGGAGCTTCATCTGCTATTTCATAAGAAATAGCAGAACCAAAATGCAACTCCTAGTTTGTTAGATTGAAAAGCCCAGGATGCTTCACTGCACCCAGCCTAGTGGAACCAAGGATTGCTACAAACATTTCATGGATATACTAGATGTTATACAAGTTTTCAGAAGGAAGGGATCACTGGACCCATGTGATGCAGGAAGGACCTGGAAGAATAGCTGGGGAACATCTGGTTCTGGCAGAATGATGGTCGATTAGATGTCATGAAGGATCCTTCCAACGAAAACAATTAAAATGCTGGATGAAGCCTGCATTCTACGCTGGATAAATCTATCAGCAAGATGGCACAAAAGCAAGGAAGTCACAAAACCCTCAAAACAAAGGGAAACCAGGAACCCTGTGAGGTACACTGCTTTCACCATCAGAGTTTCTGCTGCCAGCCTTTGCAAATGAGAGATGAAATCCAAGGCCCATCAAAGGCAGGGAATCTAATAGGAGACCTTATCAATAAAGCTAGGACTTTCAAGATAAGTGAATGTAAAATAAATCCTACCAGACAGAACAATACAATTACAAAAGTTGTCTCTCTGAAAAAAAAAATCTCTCTCAAGAATTCAGAACCATCAGTTCATCTTCATAGGGGTTTGTGGTCCAAATCCACACTACCACTGCAGTCCAAGAACTCTCAAGTGGAAAATTTAAAGTGGTTACAAATAGATAGAGGTCAAAGTTTTGTAGTTCCCTCAGGTAAGCAACAAAACAAATGCAAATCCTTTCTGAAGGATTTCTACGTTAAAACAAGCATGCACACACCTGGAAACAAAATGCCATGAATGAGAAACAGCAAAAAAACAGGAGATAGCAGAAAGAGAGATCAAAGAACTGATATTGAAATATAAAATAACTGTGTTCAATATGTTTAAAGAAAGAGCTTAAAATATGAACGATAAGCGAGCAGATTTGCAAAGAACCTAATATAACTTTTAGAAATTAAAAAAAAATAATAATTGAAATAAAAAGTCACTGAAAGGATAAATAGCAGACTAGACCAAGCTGACGAGGAAATTAGTCAACTGAAAGTAGATCCAAAGAAAGTATCCAGAATGCAGTCCAGAGAGATTAAGAGACAGAAGATGTGAAAAAGCAAACGAGACATAACGAATATTTCTCTAGAAGGAGAAAATATAATGGTTCTGATGTGATATTTGAAGAGATAACTGGTAAATGTCTAGAACTGCTGCAAGTCACCAGTCCTCAGATCCAAGAAGTTAAGTGAGGCATAGTAGAGACAGTTGGTGCTCACCAAATATCACATGTGCTTTCTTACATTTCTCAGACTGTCTTGTCGTTAGATTGGGGCCATGTTGACTATTTCTGGTTAAAGTTAATTCCAGGCCAGGGCAGTTGAAGAACAATGCCTTCTTGTAGGAGACGTCATGATGGACTGGGGATGCAACTCTTCCCCTTTTCAGAACTGAGCCACTATCCCTCTCTGGGAATCACTTTTGGCCAAAGGCTGCTACCTTGCCCACATTATGCTCACTGTCCAGGGGCAGCACATACCCACTAAGGACGGATACAAAGTCCTGGCCTTCTTTTCTCATTGGGGACAACTCGAAGGGGCAACCCCACTCCAGAGCTCCCTGGGTGGTCAGCAGAGGCCTCTGATGCAACTTCTCCTTCTACCCAAGCCTGCTTCCCCCACTTCCTTACAGGTGTTCCGGAGAACACTCCCTCATGAACTTCCTGCATGTATATCTTTGTCTCAGAGCCTGTTTCTGGGAAACCCAACCTGAGACACCTCTCTCTCTTCCCCTTCTGTGGCGACCTAGAAGGCCACATGTTCCAGATGGAGCAGCTATGAGGTGGCAGACCTTCCATCTGCCTGGGCCCTTCACAGTTCCTCACTGACCACTTAGCTATGTAATGTGAGGGTGAAATAAACCTTTGTTAAGTCACTGAGCTACCTGGGGTAATGTTTAAATTCAGCATAGCCTAGCCTAGAATAACTGCTTCCTACAGTTATTCATGTAAAGATAGCTGGAGTAACCATTAAGCTGATAAATTCAGAGAATATTTCCAGCATATTAATTATAAAACAAGGGCAGGGGAAAACAGCATGTTCAAAAGGAAAAAGAAAAGAAGAATGTAAAACTCAATTCAAAGAGCGCAGGAAGGGAAGGGCAACAGAGAAAACAGGACAAATAGAAAGCACATAAGATGATCAAAATAAATGCAAATATTTCAATACTCATTATAAATATAAACAGACTAAACTGTTCCTTTAAATGACAAATATTGTCAATCTAGATGAAATCCAACTATGTGCCATTTACATGAGACACAACTAAAATATAAGGACTGGGAGAGATTACAAGTCAAAGTAAGGAAAGAAATAAACCAGACACATATCAAAAACAACAAAACTGGAGTCACTGTACAACTATCAGACAGATGCTAAGACAAAAAGCATTACTAGATATAAAGAGAATCATTTTTTAGAAATAATAAGAACTTTACCGGAAAGATACAATTACAAACTTGGATGGACCTAAAAAACAGAGGCTCAAAATATATAAAGCAAAAATTGACTTACCTACAAGGAGTAATTCACAAATCTGACACCGTTAGGAAAGATTTTAACACATTTCAATTATGGATACCTTGGGCAATCGTTAAGTTGCATAAAAAATCGAAATGGAAGATAGAAATTAATTAAAACTGCATATGTGGACTGCAGTTAAAGCAATACTTAGAGAGAAATATATATATATTTAATTGCTTACGTTACAATGGTAGAGTGAGTAACTTAAGAAGTAGAGCAGTAACAGCAAAATAAACCCAAAGTAGAAAGAAAATAATAAAAATAAAAGACATTAGAGATATAAAATACGTAATAGAGAGGCTCTACGAAGCCCAAATCATCTTCTTTACAAATTTTTTTTTAAAAAAGACAAACTGACAAGATTAACCAAGAAGAGAGCAGAAAAACAAAAATGACATATTCATGTCAATAGACACAGAAAAATTATGTCACAAGATCCAATACCCTTTCATGACAAGAGAATACTCAACAAAATAGTAATAGGACTTCTTTAAACCAACAAAGGCCGTCTACGAGAAACCCACAGCTAACATACTTAACGGAATGCTTTTCCCCTATGATCAGGATGTCTGCTCTCACCACTTCTATTCACCATTGTAGTGGAGATTCTAGCTAGGTCAAGTGGACAAGAAAAAGAAATAAAAAGCATCTAGATTAAAAGGAAGAAGCAAAACTATCTCTATTTGCAGATGACATGATCTTACATACAGGAATTCCTAAAGGATCCACTAAAATACTATTAGAACTAATAAATTAGTTCAGCAAGCATGCAGGATATAAGATAAATATACAAAACTCAGTTTTCTATATTCTAGCAATGACAATCTGAAATGAATTTAAGGAAACATTCCACTTACAACAGTATCAAAAACAATAAAATACTTAGAAATAAATTTAACAAATCATTTTAATGGTGTAAGACTTGTATACTGAAAACTACAAAACATCACTGAAAGAAATTAAAGAATAACTAGACAAATGGAAAGACAGTCCATGTTCATGGATTTAATTTACTTAACATTATTGAGATGGTAATGCTCCCCAAATTGATCAACAGATTCAGTACAATCCCTCTCAAAATCCTGGCTCGTTTTTTTGTTGGTTTGTCTGTTTGCAGAAATTGACAAAGAGATCTTAAAATTCATAAGGAAATGCCAGGGACCCTGAACAGCCAAAACAATCTTGAAAAAGAAGATCAAGCTTAAAGGACTTACACTTCCCAATTTCAAAACTCATTACAAAACACAGTAATCAAGACAATGTGGTACTGACATAAGAAGAGACAAACAGATCAATGGAATAGAACTGAGAATCCAGAAATAAACCCTCACATTTACAGTCAATCAATTTTCAATAAAGGTGTCAAGATAATTCAATGAAGAAATAATGAACAGTCTTTCCAATAAATGGTGCTGGGACTGCTTGATACCCACATGAAAGAAAAGAATAAAGTTGGACCCCTATTTCACACCACATGCAATAACTAACACACAAAAAAATGGATCATAGACTTAAATTTTAGGGATAAAACTCTTAGAAGAAAATATAGGAGTTAATCTTCATGACCTTGGATCAGCCAAAGGTTTTTTTTGCTATAACATCAAAAGCACAAGGAACAAAAGAAAAATAATAGATAATATTAAATTTTAAAACTTTTGCGCTTCCAAGGATACCATGAATAACATGAAAATGCCACACACAGAATGGTAGAAAATATTTTCAAACCATGTATCTGATAAGGGACTTATATCAAAAATATATAAAGAACACTTACAACTCAACAACAAAAGACAAATGACCCAACTTAAAGACTGGCCAAAGACTTGAGTAGACATTTCTCCAAAGAAGATATACAAATGGCCAACAAGCACATGAAAAGATGCTCAACATAACTAATCTTTAGGGAAATTCAAATCAAAACTACAATGAGATATCACCTCATATCCATTAGGATGGCTACTATAAAAAAAAAACAAAACCAGAAAACAACAAGTGTTGGTGAAGATGTGGAGAAACTGGAACACTTGTGAACTGTTGGTGGGAATGTAAAATGGTACAGCCACTGTGGAAAGCAACATGGTGGTTCTTCAAAAAAAAATTTTTTTTAAAGGCCAAATGATCCAGCAATTCCACTTCTGGGTACATACTCAAAAGGATTGAAAGCAGGGTCTTGAAGGGATATCTCTACACCTATGTTCATAGCAGCATTATTCACAATAGCTAAAACATACAAGCAACCTAGTACTTATTGATGGATGAATGGATAAGCAAAATGTGCTATGTACATATAATGGAATATTGTTCAGTCTTTAAAAAGAAGGAAATTCTGGCATATGCTATAATATGGATAAACCTTGAAGACATTATGCTAGGTAAAATAAACAAGACAGTCACAAAAAGACAAATATTATATAATTCCAATTATATAAAGTACTTAAAGTAGTCAAATCATAAAGACAAAAAGTATTAATGGTGGTTGTCAGAGACTGGGGTAGGGGAAAATGGGGAGTTCTTATTTAATGGGTACAGAGTTTCAGTTTTACAAGATAAAAAGAATGGAGACGAATGGTGGTGACGGCTGCCAAACAAGGTGAATGTATTTAATACCACAGAACTGTGCATTTTGAAATGGTTAAGATGGTAAATTTTATGTTAAGTATATTTTGCCACAATAAAAATAAAAGTTAAGCATAGAGTTACCATGTGACCCAGCAATTCCACTCCTAGGTGTTTACCTAGGGGAACTGAAAATATGTCCACACAAAAACTTGTACACAAATGTTCATAGCATTACTCATAATAACCAAAAATTGGAAACAACTTGTGTTCATCAATTGAAGAATGAATAAACAAACTGGTATATCCATAAATGGAATATTATTCAGCCATAAAAACAAATGAAGTACTAATCCATGCTACAGCACAGATGAACCTTGAGAACAATATGCTAAGTGAAAGAAGGCATTCACAAAAGGCCACCTACTGCATGATCCCATTTATATGAAATATCCAGAAGAGACAAATCCATAGAGACAAAGTAAATTAGTGGTTGCCATAGGCCTGCAAGTGGGGGCAGTGGGAAATGTCTGCTAATTGGTACAGAGTTTCTTTCCACGGTATTAACAATGTTCTAAAATTCACTGTGGTGATGGTTTTGTGTGTGTCAACATACTAAACCCCACTGAGCTGCATACTCTTAAAGGGAGAATTTTATGGTATGTGAATTATATTTCAACAAAACTGTTATAAAAAAAACTTTCGGGCTTTCCTGGTGGCGCAGTGGTTGAGAGTCCGCCTGCCGATGCAGGGGACACGGGTTCGTGCCCCGGTCCGGGAAGATCCCACATGCCACGGAGCGGCTGGGCCCGTGAGCCATGGCCGCTGAGCCTGCGCGTCCGGAGCCTGTGCTCCGCAACGGGAGAGGCCACAACAGTGAGAGGCCTGCATACCAAAAAAAAAAAAAAAAAAAAAAAGAAAAACTTTCTACAGAGAAAATGCAGCTGTAGCATCGAGTTGCTCCTTGCACAATCCACAGTCTGTCATTCACACAGACTAAGAGATAAACGATGCTCCCTTGGGTGGGCAACATGGTGGCCCTGCTCAGACAATTTTCCAGGTAAATTCTACCAAGCTGTCAGGAATGTATAATTCTAATATTATACAAATACTACATATATTTTCCATAGAATAAATAGGCAACACTCTCCAACTCATTTGTGGTTGGCACCATCTTAATCCCCAATCCAGGGGAGGGCAGTATAAGAAGGAAAAATTTCAGGCCAACTCAATAAATAGATTTAAGGATCCTAGACAAAATATCAGCTGATTTCAGCGATAGATTAAAAAGATAATCCATCATGACCAAGTAATATTTAAATGAAAGGTTGGGGACTTCCCTGGCGGTCCAGTGGTTAAGACTCCACACTTCCACTGCAGGGGGCACAGGTTTGATCCCTGGTTAGGGAATTAAGATCCCACATGCTGTGCGGTGCAGCCAAAATAAATAAGTAAGTAAGTAAGTAAAAATAAAAAGAATAAATAAAATAAATAAATACATGCAAGGTTGGTTTAACATTAGTAAATCAATCAATGTAATTCACCATGTTAATAACTTAAATGAATCATATATGGCCATCTCAAAAGATATACTGATAGAAAAAAGAATTTATTACTGATTAGAGGGAAAAAAAATCCTAGGAAACTAGGGATAGAAAGGAATATTCTTAACCTGATAAAGGTTATTTATACACGTACACACACACACAAACACACACACACACACCCATACACACAGAAAGAGCTAACATTATATTAAATGATGAAATGTTGAAAGCGTTCATTTGGATTAAAATCAAGAACAATACAAAAAGCCTGCAATCATGACTCCCTTTCGTAAGCTCCCAGGTATTCTCGTGGTGGTGATCCAAGCGCCCACTTTGAGAAATTCTTGGCTGGAGAAACCAGTTGCCTATTGAGATATGGCTTCTTGTTTCAGGTGCCCAAGCTCACCTACCCAACACCACTCCCAGCCACTGATCTGGCTCTGCTTCCATTCCTTCATAATTATCCCACTACTCTATTTCATTTTTCTTGGATCTTCACAATAGCTCTGTGAGACAGATATTATATTATCTCCATTTCACAGATAAGGAAACTGAGGCTTGGAGAGGTTACAAGTCTTGTCCAAATTCCCACAGTAAGCGGCAGAGCTACAGTGCCAGGCTGGGAAATGCTTTGCAGCACCTCTGGAATCTTCCTGCCTGTGCCCCTAAATTAAGGCTTCCAGGACCATATGGTGAGTTTACCTGTAGCCTAGGGGCCAAGGCTACCGTTAACAAAAGATTCTCAATTTGATACAAAATACTCGTGTTTCCTGGCCAAGTGTCATGCCATGTTCCATATGAACTTGCTGTCTAGACCTCCCTGTTTGTCTCTAGGTTGGGTCTGTGTAGAAATCAACACCTAGGTACTTATTCCATTCCTTGAGCTGTTTGTTCACGTCTTTCACAATTCCCTAACGTACCCAGGTCTGTTATTAGACACAGGGAGACTTGAAATTGTGAGGCATGTACCCAAGTCCTACCTTCTACGGGAAGGGAGAACTGTCCTTTCCTGTGAGTAGTCCATTAGGAGGAATGCACCAGAATTAGAAACCTGAGGGTGCCAAGAGGCGGTGCCCCACTCTCCTCTGATGGGTGAGGCTCAGAGAGGGTAGGGAAGTGGCCCAGGCCACACAGCTGGTTGATATACGAAGGGAGAGGTGGCCGTATAGGGCAGCCTGCAGAGGTGCCAACCAACAGCTGAAGGGGCTCAGGGAAAGGAGAGGGCACCTGCAGCTCCACGGAGAAGGAGGCCAGAAAGGGGGATGGAGGGGCAGGGGAGGTAAGCCTTCTTCAAACAGAGATCAAGAGAAGTGAATGTCCAATCTGGTGGGAAGTCTAGAGAGACCACCAGTGTGGCTGGAGAAGAGGGTTTACAGATGAAAAACAGTGGGGGAGGTGGGTAGGGGTTGGGCCTGTGAATACCAGGCAGGGAGCTGGGGTGGGAGTCTGTGGGAGGGGCTGCTTAACGTCTCCTCCCAACACACTCCACCCCTCCAAGTGCGGAGTGCACAGGAGAGCTGATAATAATAATAACGGCCAACATTACTGACTTCACCATATGCCAGGCACTTCCCATGAGTTACCTCATTTAATCTTCACCATTACCCGAGGAAGCAGATTCTAGCAGCACCCCATTTTACAGATGCAGAAACTGAGGTAGGGAGATTAAGGGCACTCTGCCCAAGGTCATTCTGCAGACCAAGTACTGGAACCCACAGAGCCCACCAAAAGTAAACTTAATATTTCTATGAAGTCTCCTATTTTAAATACTCATGAAAATTATGCATTTTCTCCTTAATATGTTTGCATCTGTTTGAATATTTTTAAAATGCCTTTCCCCCTCCCCCACTAAATCCTCAAATAAAACTACCCTCCTGGCAGGCAGAGCCACTGTGTTTACTCTGTGGCCGCATGAACCTTGGGCATGATGCTGGGAAACCCAGTAGCGGATGCAGAAGCCCAAGGAAGGTTCTGAAGTAAACGGATGTGAGGTGTGATGTTGGTTCTCTGCCTCTGACTAGTGCCATTTTACTAAAAAGAAAATTGTCATCTCCATCATTTATGAAAAACTGGACAGAGAAGACACATGAATCTTCAGCCCTCAGGGGCCGTCCGGTCCTCACCCTCAGAACCCCCATACATTCAGAATCCCAGCAGTTTACCCAAGGTCCCCAGTGAGACCATTCTCTCTCCTTCACTTCTTTCCTGGGCACAGTCTCTGAACCCAACCTTGACCAAAACTCCCAGGGAGATATCCGAGCAGATACCCATAATCCCCGCCCCAAGGGGGATGTCCCCACACCGGCCCCCTGGTTTCCCAGCTCCAGGCCTTTACTCATGCCATTCCTTCACTTGGAGCGCTCTCCCCGCCTCCCAAATTCTACCCATCCTCAAACCCAATCTTACAGAACGCCCCCTTTGTGGAGCCATCCCTGATTCCCCCCTCCCCCATGATGGAAGTGACCAATCCCTCTTCTGAACCCATCTGTCCCTCTCTGAGCACACACACCCTAATCCACTTCGCAACGGAAGTGCTCCTGCACAATTTTAAATCTTCCCAACCAACAGAGAGCCCCTTAAGGGCAGGATTTGTATGTGATTCTTCTCTGGGCCCCACACAGAGTAACACCTTGCACATAGTAGGCAGTCACTAAAAATGTCACGAGTGAATGAATCAAAAGATCACCGTGTCCCCGCTAATCACAGCCACTAGTTCTCTGTGGGTAGGACCAACCGGGGCAGCGCACCAGGAAGAGATGTCTACAGCCTTGTGAGAACAGAGGTGGGCCACCTGCCCAACAGCATTGTGGGAACCTGGTCTCATTTCCAGTGTGTCTGTTACCTGCCGCGTCCTCATCTCTGCCCTTCAACAGCTCCGCATCCTTCTGATTTTCCCCCGATGCCATCTTGCTGGCATCACCTAGCCGCGCAGGCTTTTAGGAAGAGGGTTTGGTAGTTTGTCTCCTCTTAACCTTCCATTCATGATGCTGAGATCATTTGGGATTTATTTTCCTGGGGAAAGTCGTCAGGGCTTGGCGGTCGGCTGGGTGGAAAGGAGATCTCCCCTCCCTCTGTGACATCCTCCAGATGAAACATCCATGAAACAACAGTTATTCTTGTTCAGTCAAAGAGGAAGGAAACATGACACCGAAACAAGGGTGTAATGAGATGACGTTTACTTTGCAAGGGAAGGAGGAGGTGCACCACTGGCCCAGCTCACAAGCAGCAAGACCTCGCCTAAGGCTTATTAAAAACGCAGACCATCAATGCATCCCAGATGTTTCGGGGTGGCTGCCCCTGAGCACCCAGGCACAGGCGGATCAATAACTCTCTTCATCGCCTCAACACACACCTGGCCTGGGCCTCCTGCAAGGGATGAGGACAACCCCAAAGCCACACTCTGAGGTGACTCTGCCCCTGGCCTGCTTTCAAGCACCCACGGGAGCATCCTTAAAAAACTGTCACTCAGACAAGTGCTGCTAGCTTCACCTCTGTAGCTTTAGTCAGTAGTCTCAATAATGACTCTGCTTCGGGAAAAAAATACAGATGTCACAGGGAAGGGCTACAACTTAAACGGTTTTAGGATCACTTCCGTTTCCAGGTTTGGTGTAGGTGAGGGAAACAGGAGGCTCGAATTCCCCAAGGGAGTCTGGGAGGGGCTCCTTGAAGAGAGTGGGAGTACACAGAGCAGACTGGTTGAAGACATAGCAGTCGCCATGTTGCAGAGGCCAAGCCCTAGTCCCAGCCTGGAACTCAACCACCGGAACAACAGCACGTACCTGGGGAACCTGTTCTATGCTGAACAGCCTGGGGAGCTTCAGGCTCAGCATCTTGGAGCCGAGCTGGGAAGACTGGTGGGTGACAGCCGGTCCCTGTCACCAGGCCTCCCTCAAAGTTCTGACATGGCTCCGGATTCCTCTGGCCAGCCGGTGTCCGAGCTGCTTCACTGAAAGAATACAGCATGAAGAACTCCAGTGAGTGTCAGCCTAACACCAGCTGGATCAAGACTGTCAGATTGTTTACCTAAGGAACATACCCTTGCTTGTGATGGCAAAATAACCAGGCTTCCTTAAAAACAATAGTGAAACTCTCAGACTGCTGAGTCATTCACTCCGAGAGTGATAGAGGGAGGTACTTAAATCATAATAGGGCAATCATAAAATTACAGCGCTGGAAAGGGCCACAGAGGTCACCCAATGCCCTCATGTTGCACAAGAGGGTCAGAGGGGTGGAGTAACCTCCCCAATGTCACACAGCTCGGGGAGAGCTGGGGCTGCTCACTTTCCCTGCATCAGGTGCTACACCTGGACAGACAGTGTGATCCTGGGTCCGAGTCCATCAAGCGCTGTCCTCCAGATCACCCAAAGAGATGCAGCACCTCCACAAGGATGACTGGAGCGTGGTTGCCTTAAGACACACCAAAGGACCGGACCAGGTAAATCCGAGGCACTTTGAATCAGAGCAACAGGGCTGCTTAAATGCAGGATTCAGACTCTTTAATAAGCTATGAGTAATGTAAACTAGAGGAACCCAAAGCCCTCAGGGCAGGCCCAAGAAACTGAAAACTACTAGCTGGGTTCCACAAAGAAAGAGCAGAGTTAGGAGTTTACCATAGTCCATGCCTCACCTACTCCCCAAATCTGCCACCTCCTCAGAGCCCCACGGACGGGTTCTGTCCCTGCCTCCGAAGGCCCCAAGACCTTGCCTGTACCTCTCCTGCAGCACCATCCACATCTGCCTGCAGGCAAAGCCACCCGCCTAGGCCTTGTCTCCCCTGCACCCCCATCCGTCCCAACTGGGGAGGACCCTCCTGAGATGGTTGGAAACGCAGGGTGTGTGCCTGGCTCATCCCAGGCCTGCAGCAAATGCTTATGTAATGATGCAGTGGTGTTCATTCTTTGAACTTAAAGTGATTTTTTGCTATTGTGGTTTGTTTATACTTTTGCTTTTTATTATAGTTCTTTAGGTCCTATGCATTATTATCTGGAACTATGTAGCAAAATATAATATAGTTACGTTTCACCGTAAATATGCATCTTTATGGTGTAAGCAATCATTCATAATAATTGCTGGTGTAAGCAGCAATTATAAGCATAATAATTGCTGGTGTAAGCAATTATTCATAATAGTCAAAAGGTGGAAATGATAGGGATAGAGAAGGATAATTAAATAGTTTAGAAATCCCACTAGGGGATTAAAGACAGGGAGGAAGGGAGTTTGGGAGACTGTTGTAAACTAATGACCACTCGAGAAAAGAACCCAGTAACCTAGCAACAATCAGCACTACCTTGAAGGAAGACCAGGTGCATCCCAGCGCCAGACACACTCAAGCCACAAATCCCGATAGTTAAAACACAAGACAATAGATATGGGGTCTGAATCTTGTTACATGAAGTCAGGGAGTTAATGGTCCTTAAAGAGTAGCATCTCTGCATGTAACCAAGACAGGAATATAGGTGAAAGGGGAAAGAAACTAGGTGAAAGGGGACATGATACTAAAACCTGAGATGAATTACCATATTTTAGTATATGTTACCACTCTTTTGCTAATATACATATGATTTAAATAGTGCCATGACAGTCCCAGTTAAACCATGTAGGGTCAAAGGAGGAACTAATGATGTAAGCCTTGATGTCTGCCCAAGAATAAGGAAGAAGGTGGTCTTCTCCCCTCCCCACTTTTGCTTTGATTATAAAAATGTATCCCTCTTTCTTCTCAGCGCTGTGCTCCCTTGCCTGCCCGCTTGTATCTCTCACAAGCATCCTATGCTAATAAACTCACCCTTTGCCCATTGCTTTGCCTCACGCTGAATTATCTGTGCAATGAGACAAAAGAACCTGAGCTTCAGTAAGTCCTGACACCAGGTGAGCCATTTCAATTAAAAGACAGTGGGTTTGAGACCCCTCCTAAGTCAGAGCTCGTGGGTTCAAGTCCCAATCCGAGGTGCGGCTGGGTTAGAGTACCATCCAAGAAGGAGTGCTTCAGAAACAACCCAAGTGTCCACCAGCAGGTGAAGAGAGAAATTAGCAAATAAGCAAAATGCAGTCTACACACACAATGGAATATTACTCAGTCTTCAAAAGGAATGAAGTTCTGATGCATGCTACAACATGGATGAAAACTGGAAAACATTATGCCAGGTGAAATAAGCCAGGCACAAAAGGCCAAATGTTGCATGATTCCAGTTATGTGAGGGGCCTGGAATGGGCAAGTTCACAGAGACAGAATAGAGGCTGGGGGGGAGGGAAGAACGGGGGTTGTTGTTTAAGGGGTACAGAGTTTCTGTTTGGGAGGCTAAAAAGTTCTGGAAATGGGTAGTAGTGATGGTTGCTCACTACTGTAAAAGTAAAATGCACTTAAAAATGATACATTTTATGTTGTGTATATTTTACCACAATAAAAAAAGTTACAAAATATTTCTGAATGACAAAATAATATAGAAAATAATTTTTTAAAGCACATGTACATTTTACCCAGGTTAAAAAATAAAAGTTGATACTTTGCAAACAAATGAACAACACTGATGTAAGTGGGCCTGGCACGCCTTGGTCCTCCTGGTTTTCTGATCTAAATCACCAAGACACTTTCACTCCCAGATGTACCACTAATTCACCTGGTGGCAGGATGAGAGGCAACGGTCTGGTACCAGGGGAGACTCAGGCACATCAGAAAAACCTCTAGCAATAATGGGACCAAGGTTGGGTTTCCACGGACTTGCCCACCTTGGTCCCCTGGTTCTCCCTGGATTTCAATGTCATGGGCAAGAAAAAGGAAAGAAATGGTCCCTACTCTCAAAGCACACACCATCCAGGAAGGATGACCCGACGAAACATACAAAAGGAGGGTAATACTTAGTAGCATATGATTCACACACTTCATTCAACCAGTGTGTCTGGCATTTTTATCGTGTGACGAATAAGGTTAAGGGCTCAATGTAGAGCTGATTACACCCTGTGAGCTGCAGTAGTTGGAGGGAAAAGGAGAATTTAACTGAAATAAAAATTGCATAGGTTTGTGACACACAGAGTGGAGGAAAATAGGTGTCCTCCATACCACTGTATTCCTATGTTGCACAGGAAAAAAAAAAAAAAAAAGATGAAAAGACAGTCCTTGTCCCCAAGAAATGTATAAAGGAAAAGATGAGACAGATAGGCACCCAACTAACCAGGACAAGTCACCCTCGAAGGATGGGAACCCTCACCCACTCTGTGCCAAGCCTGTGCTGGTCACCTTGCCTGCCCACCTGGTCTCCTTCACCTTCACCACTCCCTCTCAGGAATTAAGGCAGAGCAGTTAAGGGCCTCGGGGCTGGATTCAAGCCACATGGGTTTAAAGACTGGTTTGCCATTTCCTGTGCAATTCCAGGCAAGGAACGTAACTCCTTGTGCCTTAGTTTCCCCATCTGTGAAATGGAAATAACAGCAGTTACTTTCTTCATAGGGTGGTGGTGGTTATGATTAAAAGAGAGAGCCTATGTAAAGGGCCTGCCATAAAGTAAAGATCCAACAAACACTTGCTATTGTTATTCATTTTCAGATATGAAACTGATTTTATATTTTGCAGGCAGGAAAACCGAGGCGTTGGAAAGTTAGAGGGCTTGCCAAAGATGCTATCATTTGATTTCCGGTTTGCATGGATGTCTGTGGAGGGAGGTTTGGGTGGGGATGGGGATGCTTCTGGATTTGTGTTATTTGATCTGAGGACTACAGGCTACGTAGAGAGAGATTGGAGACTTCGAAACTGCATTCTGTGGGACCCTAAGTTATATTCTAGGGACCACTTTTTGGGGGGTGGACGTTGTACCAGTAACTAGGAGAAACAGAAAGGTTATTTCTACCCTATTTCAACCAGAAGATGTCTTGGTTGAAATTTTTCTGAATTATAGTAAAAATATAATAACACAAGTCCTCTCTTTGAGAAAGAAAATATAAGAGGCATAAGTTTCCTTTTAAGAAGAGAAGTAACTTTGATTAAGGGGAATTAAGTCCTAGCACAAAGCACTAGGACTTAATTTTTCTTTGCTACTGAGAAAAGATGAAAAATACAGTGTTCACAAAGATGTTTATAACCTAAATGCTAAACAATGACCCTCTTTGCCAATTAATCAGGTTGAGACAAACTCACAGGTAAGACCAAACTTGACCTTGCTGTTTCAACAGTTGGAGATTTCTTGTGTGGTGTTTTTCCACCATTCAAAGAAATAAGGACTCTCCCATTAATACACTGTTATTGTGCATGTAAAATGTAAACCTTTATGTTTGTCAATACTGTGAAACATCCATGAATGATCATGGGCAGTGATTAAAGCATAGCTGATGATTTGTATGTTGTGTCTATTGTTAATCATTTCAGATTAACTGCACGTAAAATGAACTCACTGGTCTTTTTAGCCATCACAAGCTAAAGCTCTTAATTTCACCAACATTGTAAAAACCAGAGTGTAATTTCCAGTATTTCAAACTGCAGCTTGGTTTGTTGTCTCTTTTCACAGAGGTCTAGAAATAAGACTGAATAAAACAAAAGGCTTCAGAGAATTCTGAAATCAAAACACAATGTGAGGGACTTCCCTGGTGGTCCAGTGGCTAAGACTCTGTGCTCCCAATGCAGGGGGCCCGGGTTCGATCCCTGGTCAGGGAACTAGGTCCCACATGCCGCAACTAAGAGTTCGCATGCTGCAATGAAAAGATCCCACATGCCGCAACTAAGACCCAACACAGCCAAATACATAAATAAATATTTTTAAAAACCCACAACGTGAAGCTTTGTTGATATTTCAACAGTATATTGGTGTTCCTTATAGGATTTCATTTAAAATAGGATCCACGGCTTTAAAATATGTTTTAAAGCAGCTTTTTTTAAAAAAAAAGGAAAATGGGCTGTTATACACTTTCAGGGACCTGCCAAGTTCTCCTGATTTAGCCTAAAAAAAAAACAAATCACAACAACAAAACCACCACCAGGAGGTTTCAGGCTAGTCCTGCAGATTTAACCAAGGGAAATTAACAAGAGGTGAAATTTGCACCTGACTTCTTATCTGTTTCAGGCTAGTGCTCCATCCATATTCCTGGATCCTCCCCCAGTAAACTTTAGCCTACACACTGTGTATCCCAGGCCTTAAAGGACATGGCCAGCAAAACTTATCACCTCCCGAATGAATATGTTTACATATTAGGTGGCTGAATATAAACTGATGGGCTGTTTCCCCAATGAGAGGGTCCAAAAAAATATACAACTTCTAGGGATGCAAATGGTACACACTCTTTATCACATTAATTTATTAATTTAGTTAGACGTACCTGTTTAGAACCCCTTACCATATCCAACATAGTATTAATTTAATTTAATTTATTTATTTTAATAAATTTATTTATTTATTTATTTTGGCTGCATTGGGTCTTCGTTGCTGTGCGCGGGCTTTTTCTAGTTGCAGTGAGCGGGGGTTACTCTTCATTGTGGTATGAGGGCTTCTCATTGCAGTGGCTTCTCTTGTTGCGGAGCTCGGGCTCTAGGT
This sequence comes from Physeter macrocephalus, assembly GCF_002837175.3. Classification (NCBI taxonomy): domain Eukaryota; kingdom Metazoa; phylum Chordata; class Mammalia; order Artiodactyla; family Physeteridae; genus Physeter; species Physeter macrocephalus. The sequence continues at coordinate 61,621,816 of NC_041224.1, read as the reverse complement.
GCACGGGCTTCAGTAGTTGTGGCTCGTGGGCTCACTAGTTGTGGCTCGTGGGCTCTAGAGCACAGGCTTAGTAGTTGTGGCGCGTGGGCTTAGTTGCTCTGCGGCATGTGGGATCTTCCTGGAGCAGGGCTAGAACCAATGTCCCCTGCATTGGCAGGCAGATTCTTAACCACCGCACCACCAGGGAAGTCCCAGTATTAATTTAAAAATATTGTTTTTCCACTCCTAGTTCATAGAAATGTGTGTTCACAATCTTTGCATGCATCCTTGACAACAGTATCTTCATAACACAGCCACTCTCTGGAGTCACCTAACACAGTTTAAGTAAAATATTCTCATTTCCATCTAAGTTATTTGAAATGTGTTTAATGCTATTGCTAAAAATGTACCCCAAGTCACAAGTATTCATTTGCTATTATGACACTGTAGGCAATTTGCTTTCAAACACTTCACACAGACAGTGTGATGTGAAAATGTTAGTTTTAACCCATACCCCTAGGGTGGTGGTTCATTAGCATTTGAAAGACAAACCTTAAACTCACATTCCAGAGGCCACAACTTTGGTTCAGTTGGGATTATTTTTGATCAACACCAGAGGGTTTACTAATTAGCCAGATGGATGCTGTCTCATTGGAGAAATGAGTGGAATTAGAGATATGTACACTGATGAGAAGTGTTGCCCAGGCACCCTCCCTCCTGCATGAGCAGAGGGTGTCCCAAAGTGGCTTCCCCTCTGAATGAGCCCAGATGAGCCCTATAAGGAGGATTCTGGGCTTGAACCCACAAGAAGTTCAGCTGACGCATGCCACCAGACAGCTGTCACATCAGCTCACACGAACTTTCAAGAAAGGTGCTTAAGAGCCCCTAAGAGGGTAGGTTGCAGGGACTTCTGCCAACAAAACAGGTCATCTTAATGTTTTTGTGCCCTCTTGCTGGAAAATATTTGTATGGGGGGAGGGAACAGGGGGGTGGAACTCAGCCTGAGACTCCCACTGTGCTGCGCCACCTGCCAGTCAGGTTGGGGGTCCTCTAGCCCTCATGGACCTCGAAGTACTGAGAGTGCCTGAGACTGTATTTCCAGGAACTTTACACGTGCTCGGCTGCAAGTCACACCACCATTTTGTGTACCACTAAGACCGAAAAAACACTGTCGACAATTATAATCATGAGACAGCACTGACTGGAAGTGAATCCTGATTTCAGAGCTGTTTTTTTTAAAAAAAAAAGTGCACGTAGTAATTGATGAAATACAGTGAGGGTAAACGAGCGATTGGCTCGGGTCAGTCTCCATAGCTACTCTCTCCAGACCCACTACTCTGCTTTTTACAGGGATCATTAAAAGCTCCTTTACAACAAAACCAGTACTTGCAAATGGAAGACCAGATTCCTGGGAATAAATCTCAATCTGTATTACATTTTTTGTCCTTCTCTCTTTTTAAATTGATTGTGTATGTCAGGTGTCTTCTGAAAGGACCCCAAACAAGCATTGACGGTGAGAGTTTCAGGTGACCGTGACTTCCTTCAAGCAGCCCATACAGCCCATTGTTCAAAATACAGGAAGAGAGTGACCCTAAATAGGAAGAACTCTGGATGGACCCAGCTCCCTCTTTTCTGAAAAATGTTATGTTGGAAAACATAAAATTCCTCGCTGGGCATACATAGCAAAGGCAAAGAATGCTGTTTGGTAGGGAATCTCTCCATTGCTTGCTTTTAGAAAACTACAAGCATGAGATCAGGAAGCTCCTGAGAGGCCATCTAGTCCAAATTACCAACGGATGCGTGGATGTCACTGAGGGCATTTCAGACAAGAGGTCATACATTTGACCCAAAGAAGTGAGGTTACCAGCAGGAGTTCAGGTTCCGTGAGAAGCCAGTGGGCAGTAAGTGGAGAGGGGACCAGAGTCACCTTTTGCCCCTACTCATCGGTCCGTCCTAGGCTGGGTGGGCCCCAGAGCTGTCTGAACTCTAACTGGTCCTGATAAGGCCCCAGCTTCCTGGATGTGGCAGGAGGCTGCTGGCTAAGGTGCAGCTGCTGGTGAGGCTCGGGGTCTGAGTCACACTTCAGACCCTCTGCCTCCTCCAGGCCTGTCGAGATGTCCTTCATGGTAAACAGAAAACAGCCCTGAGCCCAGGAGGTGACCGGGCAGAGTTTCCATCCCATCACTGTACCAGAGGACCACCAAAGGTCCTCAATACCACAGAGGACTAACGTGCCCTTGGGGAAGAGGGTGGAAGGCAGAGCCTAGAAGCGGCCCCCACGCCACCTTCAGATGTGAAAATCAAAATCTTTTGAGTATCAAAGGACACTATCAAGAAACCAATAAGAGCCCATCGACAGATGAATGGATAAAGAAGATGTGGTACGGAAATGCAATGGAATATTGCTCAGCCATGAAAAGGAACGAAAGTGGGTCATTTGTAGAGACGTGGTTGGACCTAGAGACTCTCATACAGAGTGAAGTAGGTCAGAAAGAGAAAAACAAATACCGTACGCTAACACATACATATGGAATCTAAAAAAAAAATGGTACCCATGAACATAGTTGCAGGGCAGGAATAAAGATGTAGACACAGAGAATGGACTTGAGGACATGGGGTGGGAGGGCGAAGCTGGGGCAAAGTGAGAGTAGCATGGACATATATACACTACCAAATGTAAAACAGTTGGCTGGTGGGAAGCAGCCGCATAGCACAGGAAGACCAGCTCGGTGCTTTGTGGTGACCTAGAGGGGTGGGATAGGGAGAATGGGAGGGAGATGCAAGAGGGAGGGGATATGGGGACATGTGTATGCATATGGCTGATTCGCTTTGTTGTGCAACAGAAACTAACACAGTATTGTGAAGCAATTATACTCCAATAAACATCTATTAAAGAAAACAGAGAGAAAAACAAATATCATATATTAACACATATATGTGGAATCTAGAAAAATGGTACAGATGAACCGGTTTGCAAGTCAGAAATAGAGACACAGATGTAGAGAACAAACATATGGACACCAAGCGGGGAAAGCGGTGTTGGGGTGGTGGTGGTGGGATGAATTGGGAGATTGGGATTGACATGTAAACACTAATATGTACAAAATGGATAACTAATAAAAAAAAAGAAAAAATATATTGACAGATAAAAAAGGAAAGTAATAAGACAGCTCACAGAGTGGGAGAAAATATTTGCAAACCACATATCTGATAAGAGATTAATATCCAGAATACATAAAGAGCTCCTACAACTCAACAACAACAAAAATCAAACAACCCAGTTCAAAAGGACTTGAATAGACCTTTCTCCAAAGAAAATATACAAATGGCCAATAAGTACACAAAAAGATGCTCAGCACCACTAGTCTTTAGGATAATGCAAATCAAAACCACAATGAGATACCACTTCACACCCATTAGGTTGGCTATTACAAAAAAGAAAGAAAGAAAGAAAAGAACAAGTGTGGATGAGGATATGGAGAAATTGGAACCATAGTGCATTGCTGATGGCATTATCAAAAGGTGTTAACTGCTGTGGAAAACAGTATGGTAGTTCTTCAACTGGTTAAACAGAATTACCATATGATCCAGCAATTCCACTCCTCAGTATATATGCAAAAGAATAGAAAGCAGGGACCAAACAGATGTTTGTACACCCATGTTCGTAGCAGCATTAGTTACAAAAGTCAAAAGATAGAGACGATCTAAGTGTCCATCAACAGATGAATGGATAAGCAAGATGTGGTATATACATACAATGGAATATTATTCAGCCTCAGAATGGAGTGATATTCTGACACATGCTACAACATGGATGAACCTTGAAACCATGCTAAGTAAAATAAGCCAGACACCAAAGGACAAATATTGTATGATTTCACTTATATCCGGTACAAAGTCAAATCCACAGAGAGAGAAAGTAGAATGGTGGTTGCCAGAGGCTAGGGGGAGGAAGGAATGGGGAGTAATTGTTTGATGGGTACAAGAGTTTCTGTTTGGGATGATGAAAAAGTTCTGGAAATGGACAGTGGTGATGGTTGCACAACACTGTGAATGTACTTTGTGTCACTGAATTGTACACTTTAAAATAGTTAAAATGTTAAAGTTTATCTTGTGTATATTTTCCTGCAATAAAAAGAAGTATATTTTTAAAAAAGCATTGTGAGCTTTATAGTCTGCTCCATAACCTAGCTATGTTTGTATTAATACAAAATTTTATTTTCTCCAAATCTTCCAGAAAAAGTATAAATCATAAATATACATATTGTCTTAGTCCCTACAGGTTGCTATAACAAAATACCATTACCTGGGTAGCTTATAAACAACGAATATTTATTCCTCACAGTTCTAGAGGCTGGAAGTTCAAGACCAGTGTACCAGCATGGCTGGGCTCTGGTGAAGGCCCTCTTCCAGGTTGCAGACTGCCAACTTCGTGCTGTGTCCTCACATGGCAGAAGGGGCAAGGGGGCTCTCTTGGGCCTCTTTTATAAGGGCACTAAACCCATTCATGAAGGTTCTGCCTAATTACCTCCCAAATGCCCCACCTCCTAATACCAACACACCAGCGTTAGGATTCCAACATATGAATCCCGGGGGGATGTAAATATTCAGACCATAGCATGCATACACACACATATACACACAGAGAAATTATATACAACTTACTGCTGCAAAATCCCTCCTTCTTTGAGAAGCACAGACTAGTACAACCACCCTTAATCCTATTCTATTGATAAAGACCCCAGATAGGAAATGACTTGTCTGAGGTCACTCAACGTTGGCTTGGCAAGGTCAGGATGAAACGAGGTCTGTAATGAACAGTGGGAACATATACATAGATGGCCAACAGGATTTGAAAGACCAGCAGTCCCAGTGCCAGCTCCGAAACCCACCACAGGGAGAGAAGAACCAAATCCCAGGAGACTGAGCGGGTCTCTCCTTAGCTGGATGACTTGTACCTGAACTCCAGCCTGCCCACGGCCAGGGTCACAGGCCCACCTCAGCAAAATACACACAACTTCCAGATAGCTCGCTAATAATTAAAACCACGATTACCGAGTCTGTTAATGCAGTGTTTTCCAAACTGAAGCTCACAACCTGTCAGTAGATCATAAAATCAATTTCGTGGATCATGACTAGCATTTAAAAATAGAATAGTTTGCAAAATAAAAGAACAGAAAATATCAGCGAATTGCATAGAGTACAGATAAGTATCATTTTGTGATATTTCTGTTATGTATGTTATGTATATTTGTGGTATTACGTATCACCATATGTGTGTACTGGGTTGTAACATAAAAGGTATTTCTTTTTTCCTAATATTTTTTCCAGCTTTATTGAGGTATAATTAACAATTTAAAATTATATATATTTAAGGTGTAGAACTTGATTCGCTCTACATATTCATCATGAAATAATCACCACAATAAAGCTAATTAACATATCCACCACCTCACAGTTACCATATATTTTTTTACAATGTGAACACTTAAGAGATCTCCCCTCTTAGCAAATTTCAAGTGTACAATACTGTATTGTTAATTACAGTCTCAGTATTTTGCACAGTAGATATCCAGAATTTATTCATCTTGCATAACTGAAAATTTGTAGCCCTTGACAAGCACATCCTCATGTCTTCTCTCCACTGCCCATCCCAGCCCCAAGGGTATTTCTTCCTGAAGGTCACAGTCAAAAAAGTTTCTAATGTCACAGGTCACCTGTACTGATTTTGGGGAGCTATGGCTTTTTTCATCTAGAGTCACACACACCGTGACGTGTCCATGGAGTTTAGGGGGGACCAAGGCTGCCAGGTATCTAGACAGAAGAACAGCTGGACCAGAAGCGCCCCCTTTGATATACTGTAACAAGCCCCCTGGCCGTCCTGAGCTCGATGGATGTTTGGAAGGCTGCGCGCCAGCTCCTCAGAGGATCCGCCCCCTCCCTCCGAAGGCCAGGAGTGGCTCCAAGCCGTGGAAAACAGTTGGACCCTCTGGGTGTGTCTACCAGTCAGTGAATGAGGGCCGTGTTCTTTCCAGAAAGCTGTTCCTGCCCCCGCCGCCCCACCCTGGAAACTGGCCCCGTGGGCTGGGCAGGGCACCTCCTGAGGAGGTGTGCTCCCCAGAGGAGCCTGCTCTGCAGCCTCCGACGTGGGAACACCTACACACACAGCCCCACCCCACGGGCGCAGGGAGTGTGCCGCTCACGCAGACCCGGCTCTCCCCGGGTCCCGGCCGGGGGAAGGCCACCGGGACCCAGCAGGGCACTGCTAGTACCGCTACCTCTGTGGGCCCCCCAGAGTGAGCACAGGCTGGGACCCTGAAACTCCTGGGGTCTCTCCACACTGTCTAGGCTTCAGGCCCGACCCCGAGCCTCCAGCATCGCGCAGCAGGGCTCCTCCAGGAAGGAGCCTTCCCCAGACCGCGCCGCCCACCCCCTCTCGCTCCTTTCCCTGAGCACCTCTAGACCAAGTGAGGGAATGGCGATCACAGACTGGGCTCAGGCAGACCTGGGCTCCAGTCCTGGCCTCTCTGGCCACTAGCTGGTGCCCCGGGGCATATGTTGCCTAACCTCAGCTCGGGTCCCATCCCTCACTCGTGAGCTTCGGGAGAAGTGAAGGAAGCAACGTGTGTGGGCTCTTTGCATGGAGCCAGGCCTGCAGCAGACACCTCAGTCACTGGCAATTATTATTACTAGCCCGGTTGTATATTGTTCTCTGATTCTTTTAGGTGTGGTTGTTTAGGCAGCCACAATTTAGATTCCTTGAAGACAGGGCCTGGATCTGTTTTAATATAAAAGAAGAGACCCAATAATAGCATGTTGAAGCATGTTGACTGTTCTACTCTGAGGTGGTCCATTGGGAATTCCCTGGCGGTCTAGTGGTTAGGACTTGGAGCCTTCACTGCACCCTGGTTCAATCCCTGGTCAGGGAACCAATATCCTGCAAGCCGCGTGGCGCAGCCCAAAAACAAACCAAAAGAAGGGGTCCATTCATTCATGTGTCCATCCATTTATCCATGAAATGAGGCTGCTAGGTGCTGGCACTCCACTGAGAGCTGGGATGCAGGGTGTAACCACAAGCTGCGCCTTGTGGGAGGGACACACAGAACAAGGGAGGTGCACAAACCAGTGACCCAGCGGGTTAGATGCTACGTGGATAATGGAAACAGTTCTGTGGAAGCATCTGGGGGAGGGTGGGGTGCTGTCAGGCTTGAGGAGAAGGTTAGGGTCAGCTTTACAGAGCAGGTGACGTTGGTTTGAGGCGTAAGAGGTCAGAGAGGATCGGTCAGTTTGAAGAAGGCACAGCTGTCAGGAGGAACAGCTCGTGCAAAGGCCCAGAGGCATGTTACAGGAACAGCAAGTCACTGCTTTGGGTTCCGTCAGCGGAGTGGGAGATGTGTGTCCTCTTCTGCCTAACTGGGGGCAGAGCTGGGCGGGTGCCAGGAGGAGGGACCCCAGGGTTGCCATGGGGGCTGGGGGCGAGGGGTGGGGGGAAGGTCAGCTTCACTAGGGAGGTGTTTTTGATCTGTTTTCCCATACTTGCTTGCTCACCCATTTTCCCACAGGAGGCAGCTGCTTGGGCGGGAGGGGAAGGCACAGGTCGGGGGAGCAGGAAGGCATTCTCTGGGGGCGCCTCCTTCCCTGTGCCCTGGAGACCTCCGCTCACTCCTGCTAAGGATTCCACCCCCCAGAGCCGTGTTTGTCCTCAATGTTCCCCTCTCTAAAACTGGACTTACTGGGACATCTCTTCTCCTTCCCCTCCATGCAGCCACTGAAACTTGAGATTTGCCCAGGTCTCCATTGCTTGCCCCCTGCCCTCTCCCTGTTGTCAACTGCACCCAAAGCATTTTCCCTGGAAGCCCCGGACCCGGCCCACAAGCAAGCATTGACACAGGCTACAGTGAGTCCCCAAAGCATTCAAGCCCCTGCCCCAGCCGCTGGGGAGACTCAGCCTTCTAGACTTCCTAGCCTTCTGTGAGGGCCTCAAGGAGCTTACAGTCTGATGGAGAGGTGAGAGGGACAGGAAACTGTCCATGACCAGGGATAGGGAGCTCCAAGGAGTCCAGAGAGGTGAGAAGACCTGCGTACAGGGTGGGGTAGAGACAATGCAAAGGAGGAGCGTAGTGGGCGGAGAGTATGGAAAGCAGACTTAAATGGCATGACCCTGCCGTGATGGATACATGACAGTATGCACTTGTGTGAAGGCCCGTAGAATATACAACACAAAGAGTGAACCCTAACATTAGTTAACAGTCATGTGTCAATATGGTTCATCACTTGTAACAGATGTACCACACTAACGCAAGATATTAATAATAGGAGAAACTGGGGAGGGGGAGGGAAGGGGTACTGGGAACCCTTTACTTTCTGCACAGTTTTTCTAAAAACCTAAAACGGCACTTAAAGAAAAAAAAAGTCTAGGGCTTCCCTGGTGGCGCAGTGGTTGAGAGTCCGCCTGCCGATGCAGGGGACGCGGGTTCGCGCCCCAGTCCGGGAAGATCCCACATGCCACGGAGCGGCTGGGCCCGTGGGCCATGGCCGCTGATCCTGTGCGTCCGGAGCCTGTGCCCCGCAATGGGAGAGGCCACAACAGAGAGAGGCCCGCGTACCACCAAAAAAAAAAAAAGCTCCACAATGGGAGAGGCCACAACAGTGAGAGGCCCGCATACCGCAAAAAAAACCCAAAAAGTCTATTAAGGGAAAAAAAAAAACCTAGGCCAATATTAAAAAATCAAGGGACCTCATGTAAAAACCTGGACTCCAGTTTCTCTTGACAAATCGAAAGATCTACAGCCCTGGGTCAAATTCGCCCATGGCAGCAGCTGGCTGTCCCTTCCTGTGGGGAAAGCGAGGGAAGTCTCTGAGGTTCACGGTAGCCCCCATGTGCCAACCAGGCCTGGCCGGGAGCTCTGCGTTTGGAGACCTGGTGATAAGGGTCAGGTTTCCGATCACAGGGGTCTCAGAGGGTCATGTCCCAAGGGCTGGGAAATGGTGACACCCATGAAGGGAGGGAGGAAGACCAGGGCAGTTTTCAGTCAAGTTGGATTCGCATAGATTGCAATTTAAAAATGTGACCACATTTTGGAGGAGAAGTTGAGGCTACATATCAATTTAGGAGGTAGAGACAGGTGACTTGCAAAGCACTTGAGGTTTCTCAAGGAGAGGAGCCACAGACAGAGGAGCCCAAGGAATGAGAAAAGGGTTCCTAGGACTGATGGGGCAAAACTAACAAAGTTGGGATGGGGAGGTGGGGCAGGGGTGGTGATATAAAGGATTCGCCCAGTACCTCAGTTTCCCTGGCAAGGCAAGGGTAGGAAAAGAGGTGACTGGGGCTTAAGGAGGATGGAGCTTGGGGCCAGCTGTTGTCGGGCAACATTGGGGAACCAGCCAGGTGAGAGGTGGGGAAGCAGGGAGCGGCTCCCTGTGGGCAGGGTGCTCATCCAATCTGCTTGGGTTAAAGTAGCCCCTGGGGCTGGAAGCAGAAATGGAGAGTGAACGGGAAGATGCTTGGTTATTTACTCATTCACTCCGCATACATTTACTGAATACCCACTCTGTGTCCAAGGCTATGGTAGGATGTGGGGATGGAGAAACAAAAATGATGATTCCACCCCTTAAGAGCTCACATTTTAGGAGCTCGGCACTGACAACTGACACAAAGTACATCTGATGGTCAAACTGTAGTTAGAACCAGATGCTTCCAGGGGAACACAGAGGAGAGACATCACATTAGGGAGTCAGGAAACACCTCTTGAAGAAACGAAGCTTGAGCTAAGCCTTGAAGAACAAACAAGAGGGCTTCCCTGGTGGCGCAGTGGTTAAGAATCCGCCTGCCAATGTAGGGGACACGGGTTTGAGCCCTGGTCCAGGAAGATCCCACATGCCGCGGAGCAACTAAGCCCGTGCGCCACAACTACCGAGCCTGCGCTCTACAGCCCACGCTCCACAACAAGAGAAACCACCACAATGAGTAGCCCCCGCTCGCCACAACCAGAGAAAGCCCGCGCACAGCAACAAAGACCCAACGCAGCCAAAAATAAAAAATAAAATAAATTTATTTAAAAAAAAAGAATAAACAGGAGCCCAGCAGCCACAGAGGAGCGAGCATTCTAAGCTGAGGGTGTAGCAGAAGCCAAAGCATGGAGGAAGGAAGAGCTGTCCATAGTTCAGTGTGGAGGTGGCATAGGGTGTGGAGTGGCAGGTGGCCAAGGCGAAGCCTGGGAAGATCCCAGGTGAAGGCTCAGTGCGGACCCCGTCTGATGCGGTGGGAATGAACGCACTGGAGGGGTGGGGGGGGGGAGTCAGGACTGGAAGTCTCAGGGATGGTAAGGTTAGAGATGGTGGCTGGCGACCCTAGGTCAGGTAAGCAGGATTATGAGGAGGGGATGCAGGCCACTTTCAAACCCTGGCTCCATCATTTACTGTGTGCCCTCGGGCAGATTACTTAACATCTTCAGTTTGAATTCTCTTATCAGCTAAATGAGGATACTAAAAGTATTGATGGCTCTTGTGAGAATGAAAAGCCATGGTGTCTACCAGAGAACACTACTGCATCCTAAACCTTCTCAATTCTGCATTAATGCTCCTTCATGCTGCTTCTGTGTTGGTTTATAATTCTGCTTGAAAATGGATTGTTTCCCCTTGTCTCTGACCCACCTCCCTGGCTGGAGCTTAGGCTCATGGGTGCGCCACACACTGGGGTGGGGTTGCCATGGTGACCTCCTGTGCAGCGTGAAAGGAATCTTTCCTTTGTTCCAGCTATCCCAGCTATTCTAGATATTTACTGCTAGGCAATTATTGCACATCTAAAAAAAGCTGAGTGATACTCTTTAGCACGTTGTAGAGAAAAACTGGAAACAATCCAAATTTCTGGCAATAGAGAGCTGGTTGGGTAAGTTATGGTACATCCATGTAAAATTGTACTGTGGGCTATAAAAATGTTACAGATCTGTGGTTATGGACAGGAAACGGTGTCATGACATGCTGTTAAATGAAAAAAGCAGGTTATGGAACAGCATAAATCTTGTAATGCCATCTATACAAAACTGTGTTCCATTTAAGTGCTTGTATTTATGGACAGAAAAGTGTTTGAAAGGATGCCACAAAGTGTTCACAGGTGTTCTCTCTAGACGGTAGGGTTTACCTCTTGGGATTTGCTTTATTCTCTCGCTTCTACTTTTCTATAACGTTAGAGTTTGCCCACAATGAGCATGTGCATTACTATTTATTTATGTATTTGTTAATTCATTCTTTTTTTTTTTTTTTTTTTTTTTTTTACCAAAGCGCCAATGCTATTAAAAGGAAATAAATGAATGAGTCCTCCAACCGTTGGCCAGTCTTGGATAAACTAGCTATGCGAGCCAGCCCAGGGGTTGCAAATATTGGCATTTCCTCATGAGAAGCTCTCGTCTCAAGCCTTCCTCCATGCGTCCCCAGCCTGCCTGCTGGCCCAGGGACAACGCTGGCCTTGCAGTCCCCCATTCAGGGTCGCTGGGGCCCAGGTTCCAAAGCCAAATAGCTGACACGTTTTGGAAAAGCCACCACCTTTCCCCAAGAGGCCTCAGGGGCTCCCTCTGTGCAGGCCATGGTGAAGGGGGAGGGGGACAGGGGTGCCCTGCACTGGGAGCGCCGGAAGGTCATCAGTAGTAGACACACAGTGAGCCCGTTCGGCATGCAGGGCACCGTGCTCGCCCTGGAGGCACGTGGAGGTCCAGGCAGACACTGGCCGCCCCCAGGGAAGGGGCTCCAGTCTCGCGGAGGCCCCATCCTGCGAAGGGCCAGGAACTCCAAACTCCTCAGAGTTCCTGCAAGGCTCCCAGACTCACGGTCCACACCTTAGGCTCCTACCACAAAACTGTGGGGTCCCTTCTGGAAGGCCCCAGAGGCCCCCGCTCCTTATAAGGCATATCCTCGAGCCCGCAGTAGCCTCACCCGTCCCCAGCCTTGAGACACCCCCGACGCCCACCACCCATCCCTGTCCTTGCACGCACCGGGCTTTCACACTTCCATGCTTTTGCCCTTGCTGATTACTCGGGGAGAGACACCGCTCCCTCCACGCTCTCTTCTTGACGGAATTCTACTCATTGCTCCGGGCTACGCTCAATACCACCTGCAAGGGTCTATATCATCCCCTTTGCAAACCTCAGGGTGAAATGAGCTCTGGCTCCCCTCAAGACTGGCCCAGTCTGTCTTGTTCACTGCTCTGTCCGAGGTGCCCAGCCCAGGACTGGGCCTGGCGTCACTGTGGAATGAACACGTTTACTGAATGACTGAACGATTCTGCCGTCCACTGCACTCTGAAACCTAGAGACAGGGTCTGGCCCACTTGTCTAGAAACTTCCACCCAGTGGTGGCAGGCTCTGTTGGTGAATCCTGCACTTCCATGCCAAAATGGTCTCTTTTGCTTGGTCTAAAATTTTTATTTCAGAATTTTTTTTTAAACATCTTTATTGGAGTATAATTGCTTTACAATGTTGTGTTAGTTTCTGCTGTATTTCAGAATTTTTAAGATCTGAAATCTCAAACCACCTGTGAAAAAAATGTATGAGACAACTGGGAAAATCTGAACACAGGATTTTTTTTTTTTTTTTTTTTTTTTGTGGTATGCGGGCCTCCCTCTGCTGTGGCCTCTCCCGTTGCAGAGGACAGGCTCCGGACGCGCAGGCTCAGCGGCCATGGCTCACGGGCCCAGCCGCTCCGCGGCACGCGGGATCCTCCCACACCGGGGCGCGAACCCGGTTCCCCTGCATCGGCAGGCGGACGCGCAACCGCTGCGCCACCAGGGAAGCCCTGAACACAGGATTTTTTATGATAACAAGAAATGATCAATTTGTAAGATATAATAATAGGATGATGGTTACATTTTTTAAAGGGCCCTTTTCACTTCAAGATGTATACTGAAGTAGTCACAGAAGAGATGAGATGATGTCTGGAATCGGCTTCAAAAGAATCTGGCAGGAGCAGGGTGTATGGGTAGGGGTATAGGTGAAACAAGGTTGGCCATGAGTTGATAATTGTTGAGGCCAGGCATGGAAATTCAGTATACTAATCTCTCAATTTTGGTATGTTCTTGTTTGTTTGTTTGTTTGTTTGTTTGCAGTACGCGGGCCTCTCACTGTTGTGGCCTCTCCCGTTGTGGAGCACAGGCTCCAGACGCACAGGCTCAGCGGCCATGGCTCATGGGCCCAGCCGCTCCGCAGCATGTGGGATCCTCCCGGACCGGGGCACAAACCCGTGTCCCCTGCATCGGCAGGCGGACTCTCAACCACGGCGCCACCAGGGAAGCCCTGGTACGTTCTTAAAAGAAGACAATCACAATGTAAAAAAAAAAACCCAAAAAACTAAAAGAAAACGCTGAAATGTGAAATATGTCTTAAGTTGTTTTCAGACATTGCATGGCAGTAGACAAAGCAAAATGCTGTTGCAAGGATAATTATTACTCTATTCACAGACTTTCCTAACGTGTGGAATATCAACATGACAGTTTTGAAACTGACACAGGAAGTGTTGCATCAGAATCTCCATCTGAACAAGATAAAACTAAATAACTTAAGGACAAACCAGAAATGCTTTAGAAACAAAAACTATGGCTCCTTATGAATAAAAGACTGCAGTCCCAGAAAAAAAAAAGCCAAAAGGCCTTGTCAGTGGAAAATGTTCGAAGATATCTCACAAATATATCTTCTTACCATTCCCCAACTAGGGTAGAGTCAGGAAATCTTTTTCTAGAAAATGTTACAGAAAAAAAATACTTGTGAAATAATTATACTACCAACTTTGATTTTAAGATTCTCCTCTAAAAGGGATCAAATAATTCATCTTCCATTTTTCATGACTAGATTTTATGCTTTGGGGCTTGTTTTGTTTTGTTTTTATTAAATTTATTGGAGTATAGTTGCTTTACAATGTTGTGTTAGTTTCTTGCTGTACAGCAAAGTGAATTGGTCATACGTATACATATATCCACCCTTTTTTAAGATCTTTTTTTTAATATAAATTTATTTTTATTTTTATCTTTGGCTGCATTGGGTCTCTGTTGCTGCACGTGGGCTTTTCTCTGGTTGCAGCGAGTGGAGGCTACTCTTCGTTGTGGTGTGCAAGCCATTGTGGTGGCTTCTCTTGTTGGGAGCACGGGCTCTAGGTGTGCGGGCTCAGTAGTTGTGTCTCACGGGCTCTACAGCACAGGCTCAGTAGTTGTGGTGCACGGACTTAGTTGCTCCATGGCAGGTGGGATCTTCCCGGACCAGGGCTCGAATCCATGTCTCCTGCATTGGCAGGCAGATTCTTAACCACTGCGCCACCAGGGAAGCCCCAGATTTTATGTTTTAGAAGTGTGTAGATTTCAATGTTTGGAATACTTCATTTTTGTTTATCTGCTAATATAGACCTTAACCACTGCGCCACCAGGGAAGCCCCAGATTTTATGTTTTAGAAGTGTGTAGATTTCAATGTTTGGAATACTTCATTTTTGTTTATCTGCTAATATAGACCAGAATTACAAGGTCTGTTTTTATAAGTTTACATTTACTTGAGGTTCCAAAATGTTACACAATTTTTGTCTTTAAAATTATTAAATACTTACTTTTACTGATTTAAATTTTTAAATACCTTCTTATAAAATACAAAGACGGAGCCTCATCCACCAGAGGGCACACAGCAGAAGCAAGAAGGACTACAATCCTGCACCCTGTGGAACAAAAACCACATTCACAGAAAGACAGACAAGATGAAAAGGCAGAGGGCTATGTACCAGATGAAGGAACAAGATAAAACCCCAGAAAAACAACTAAATGAAGTGGAGATAGGCAACCTTCCAGAAAAAGAATTCAGAATAATGATTGTGAAGATGATCCAGGACCTCGGAAAAACAATGGAGGCAAAGATCGAGAAGATGCAAGAAATGTTTAACAAAGACCTAGAAGAATTAAAGAACAAACAAACAGAGATGAACAATACAATAACTGAAATGAAAACTACACTAGAAGGAATCAATAGCAGAATAACTGAGGCAGAAGAACAGATAAGTGACCTGGAAGACAGAATGGTGGAATTCACTGCTGCGGAACAGAATAAAGAAAAAAGAATGAAAAGAAATGAAGACAGCCTAAGAGACCTCTGGGACAACATTATACGCAATAACATTTGCATTATCGGGGTCCCAGAAGAAGAAGAGAGAGAGAAAGGACCCGAGAAAATATTAGAAGAGATTATAGTTGAAAACTTCCCTAACATGGGAAAGGAAATAGCCACCCAAGTCCAGGAAGCACAGCGAGTCCCATACAGGATAAACCCAAGGAGAAACACGCCAAGACACATAGTAATCAAATTGGCAAAAATTAAAGACAAAGAAAAATTATTGAAAGCAGCAAGGGAAAAACGACAGCATACAAGGGAACTCCCATAAGGTTAACAGCTGATTTCTCAGCAGAAACTCTACAAGCCAGAAGGGAGTGGCATGATATACTTAAAGTGATGAAAGGGAAGAACCTACAACCAAGATTACTCTACCCAGCAA